>NC_056737.1:1952867012-1953069512 GCF_019279795.1 Protopterus annectens
AGGTTACAGCCAAAGTTCAGGAAAGTAAAGATAATTAAGTTTTAAGTTGGGATCAACAGCACCCTGGTATACTGTATGCATGAATTCTATAACATGTTGGGCATTCAACAGTGTTAACTGTTTGTGGTCATCTTATTGATTCTCTTATACATGTTCACACTGTGGTAAAGCCCATCCAGCATCTAATTGCTTGCAAAAGTTGAGTCAAGCTATACCATCTTCAAGGGTGCACAGTGTGAAAAGTTTTCTTACTGGAAAAAGGCAGGACCTTTTCAGAGAAGAGGTTCCTTTCAGGACATCAGAGGTTTCCTTCCCTTGTGGGATCAACAGCGTCACGGCAATACACTTCCCCATAATGTAGAGGTTCTTGCGAAAGAGCATGACTGCTACCCACATTACAAGACAACAGCTATGTTCATGGGTTTACACAGGGTTTTTCACTAAAATCCAATGCCCCTTTTAATAATAGGTTAGTCAATAACTTGACGTCCATTGTTGAGAAGGACAATGTTACATTAAGTATCAACAATGAAAAAATATAAACAGAAAGAATGACACTCTCGCCCTGGGACCAGTTCATAACATCACCTACTGGATTAGTTCCAAATAAAAAAGAAGGCGAATGTCGCCTAATTCATCACCTTTCCTTGGCAGCTGGGTCATCAATTAATGATTTTGTTGAGAAAGATGTCACCAGTAGACATTATCAAGTCTTTCAATGAGCCTTGGTTGGGTAGACTTGATATAAAATTGGCCTTTAGATTGTTGCCCATTCATGAATAGGACTGGCCAAGTCTAGGCTTGTCTTTCCAAGATTAGTTATATTTTGTCAGGCACATGCCAATGGGATGTGCTGCTGCCTGATCTATTTTTGAATCCTTAAGCAGACCCGTTCACTGGTGTTTGCAGCAAAAGGCTACAAGGCAAGCTGCCATACACTACCTATATGACTTCCTTATCACTGAAATGATGAGTAAGGTACCGGGATAGGAATGGGCATATCCACTGAGCTATGCGATTACCAGGGGGTCCCTCTGTCTAAAGAAAAAACTGAAGGTCCTTCCCACTGCATTACCTTCCTAGCTTTAGAAACTGATGTTGCTAGTCAATCACTTAAGTTGCCCAAAGACAAGATAAAACACTTGAGGATAGCCATCAATGCATTAAGCATTTATTGATTGATTGATTGATTGATTGATTTAACATTTGTTTATTGGGAAAGTCTGATTGGGACAGAACCCATTTTCAGGGAAGGCCCAGGGAGAAACACTCCAGATGCATGTCTTTGTAATGTGAGAGGAAACCAGAGCACCCAGAGGAAGCCCACGCAAATGGTGGGAGGACATGCAGACGCTGCAAAGATGGCACCCCAGCTAAGACTTGAACCAGAGAACCTCTTGCTGTGAGGTGACTCTGCACCACTGTTTCAAAGGTGACAGTGAGCCAAATCATGTCAATTATGGGTTCCCCCAACTTTGCCTGTAGAGTAATACCTCTGGTAGAATATTCACAAGAAGTTTGTTCAACCTGTTTAAAGGAAGGCATATGCAACATCTTTGTATTCATACTCGCAAAAGAATAAAAGATGATTTAATGTTGTGGGAAACATGTTTGGGTCAATTCAACCATGGGGGTTGAACTGGGGTCACTTCAGATTCCCTTCATCCTGTTATGGATGCAGCAGCTGGTACAAAAATGGGCAGTTACTCTGGTATCAAATTATTTTCACTGGGGTGGCATCTTCTTGGCTTGAATTATTTAGGAAAGACAAAACATTCTTAGAGATTATTCCCATTTGGGTGGCTGTGTATATTTGGCAAGAGGATCTTAAGGGCAAAAAAAATTATGTTTTATTCAGATAATCAAGCCATGGTTAAGATCCTTCTAGGTAGGTCCTCCTGATCACACAAAGTTCAGTCTGTTTTGAAGCAGCTTAGACATGCTTTCATTACTAAGAATAACTTAGCTGACAGCTTATCTCATCTTCAGACTTTGAGGCTTTGACTACTGACTCCAGATGCTCAGCACTTTCCCACACCAGTTCCTCTACAAATATAGCTCACTGGAGAAGAATGATGTTGACTGTACAATACAACTTGAGGTTTGTAAACACCGAGAGAGCTTACACATTTGCTCTGGCAAAATTTTGAAAGTTTTTACATGAACATTTCGACCAAAGATAGGTGATGGTCACTGGATGTGGTGTTTCATTTCATTTTGCATAGGTGACCTTAAGAGATTCCACCACCTCCTTATACATTCATATTACTGCTTTAGGTTCATTAGCTCTGTTCTTGGGCATGTCCAATTTATCTCAGCACTGGGTTATCATTAGATTAGATAAGGGATGGTCTCACATGAATGCCAGTCGTAGAGATTCCAGGAAAGGCAGCAGGTTCCCAGTTGCTCACACTGGTCATAAGAGGGGTAATGAAATCAGTTAATGACTTCCATTCCCAATCATTATAAACTTCCGTATTTACATGGCTTTACACCAGGGCCTTCAGAATCTGTGAACTGCTTCAATCCCTTAATTGGTCTGATGTTGTAGCAACTAATTTGCATGTTGCAGTTTGATAAAAGAGATCCAAAATGTATCCGATTGGAGTTGGCTATCAAATTTCCTTAAGGAAATCAGAAATCTTGGCCTCATGCCAAGTACACGTGGCAATGGCAATGCAAAAAAATTTAGGCAAAGTCTTGCCACAAGAGATGGTGTTTCAGCAACCCAGTGGTCAGCACTTATAACCCATAGATGCCAATAGAAATGCAATGCTGAGGAAACACCTTGTTTTTCCAGGGCATTGCCCAAGAGGGCTACACATCTTACTCCTTTAGAATAGGGAGAGCATCTGATTTAGCCACGACTGGGTATTCTGTAGAGCTGAAAAAGCACAAAGGTGGATGGAAAATAGATGTATTTTTAAGTTACATTAGATGATTTCTATATTCCTTTTAGGTCGATGCCTGCTGCTGGTCAATGACCATTCATTGATCTAAAAGAATGAATCTCCACCCTGACCAATGGACAGTAGAGGGGTTAGTGTTCAAAAGTCTATCACGGCTTCAGTTGTTGTTCTTAACTGAGACTCTATTCATGTATGACTAGGTACCCGATATGCTAATAATCCATTTGGGTGGCAATGACCTAATCAGATCCTTCTCAGTAAAATCTTGGCAGATTTTATAACAAAAGATCTCTGTTACATACATTGCATTGTCATCCATTCTTGCAAGATTAACACAGTCTGAAGCCTGAAAGCCAGCAGTTCCAGAAGCTTCATTGTGATTTTTGAACAACAGTGTAGCTTGAGCATCTAAAGGAATGATTAACTGAGCACCTAGATCTGGAGAAACTCAATCAGGACTTCTACATTTCAAATGACATTCATTTGAATGACCTTGGTTTGGGGTTTCATATCTTGACCTCGCCAAAGCTTTTGACACCACCCCCCCCATTCTGGAATTATAGCTAAACTCACTAAACTAGGTATAAATCCCTACGTCACAAGATGGGTTGCCAACTGGCTCACTGACAGAACCCACACTGTAAAAGTTGCAGACTCCAAGTCTGACCTCAAAGCAGTGACAAGTGGAGTACCACAGGGTTCCGTCCTGGGACCTCTCCTGTTTGGTATCTACTTCTCTCAAGTACAGGCTAACACAGAAGGCCTCTGGTTAATGAAGTTCGCAGATGACTGCAAACTAGGAGCCATAGTCAAGTCCCCAAATGATGTGGACATCCTACAGAAGGGCCTCACTGAGACAGATGCTTCGTGTCAGAGCCATGGCCTCAAGCTCAATGCCAAAAAGTGCATTGTCATCCCCTTTGGTAAAAACTCTGTACCCATGAACTACCACATAGGCAGCAATCTACTTAACACCGAATGCGTGATGAGAGACCTTGGGACCCAGGGGGACAGTAGTCTCTCCTTTGATAGTCACATCGCCACAGTAGTCAGGAAGTCCTTCTACGTGGCACACCTCATCATAAAAGTGTTCTTGTCCAGGAAAAAAGAGGTCATCGTTTCCCTCTACTCGTCACTCACTAGACCCATTATTGAGTACAACGGCCCTTTTGGAATGTACCTCACAAGACATCTGCAGCAGCTGGAAAGGCCACAGAAGTACCTCACAAAGAGGATTACTGGCCTCAAACAAATGTCCTACACTGACCGCCTCAAAAAACTCCAGTTTTACTCTGTAGCATATCGCCTACTCAGAGGTGATCTCTGCCTAACATATAAAGCTATGTCAAACCCAGAGCTGTTGGACATGCTAGACCTAAAGAAATCCCAATCCCTCTGAGATACACGCTCTAGGGATCTAAACCTTGTCATCACAATAAACAGGCAGGCTGGAGGGATAGATTCCTGTCCCAGAGACTTCCTGTACTCTGGAACAAGCTACCCATCTATGTCAACCAAAGTTTTTCATTAGCACTCTTCAAGAAAAATCTTGATGAGTGGATGGGAAATAGGAAATACACCCTGGGGATCACTTGTGTCTCTCTGCTGGACAGTAGCACAGAAAAATAACTTTCTTGGGTGGCGTAAGCTATGGAACCTTGCTGGCTAGGCCTACATAGGCCCTTGGGCCGATAGCCTAGTACCTTCCTATGAACCTATGAAAGCATGTTGCCATACTGTAACTGTCTCCTATCTTTACAGTGTACATTATATACTCCAAGAAGAATCCTAATTTACTAGTACAAGAATATAATGTAGTTATCTTCATTGCCACGCTACATATTTCAAAGAAACAGTATGCCAACTCTGATAAATTTGGTTAGCAAATAAATCTACCAAATGAATAGTTTCAGGAGACAGTACTACTTTCTATAGCTATTCTTTCCAGCTTACAGTTCAAATGCAAGGATGACAGAAGTCACCTTTGCAAATCAGTAACAAGAAATCTGGAGACTGTAAGTTGCAAAGGTTTATTATTTTGCGGTAATGTGATAAATGGGCAAGGCATAACTATTGTGAGTAAAACAATGTTTTTCTCAACAAGAAGTGAAAACCAATGAATCAGCCTTTTTTTCACTGAAGTACAATGTTGATTCTGTCCAGCAAATAAGCAGATGAGGTTCAGATGTGGAGTGGATGATAACAAATAAATTAATGGAAACACAGAAACACAACATGGAGTATCAGACAATCACAACTAGCAGTCACTCAGACAACCATGAAGCAGCTAAACGGCTTGTATCAATTTCTGAAAATATTACTTTACTCTTCTAATCTAAAGGGCCAAGTGTTTTCATGCCAGGAGATTGCTATTAATTTCATCCATTTGGGGCTGCTTGAGTATATATTAACTGTGATGTGAAACAGAGTACTTTACTTTATGATTTATTGACTTTGACTGGAGGATCATCTCATTTCAACTCTTGCTAGTTGTTTTGATTTCCAAACATTTACAATTTCTGTATTGCCAGTTATTTTTTTTTTAATTTTTAAGATGTCATTTCTACTCACACCACCCCTTTGAAAACATGTTTTGTGTACAACAGTACCTTTGAATTTTGAATACACATCCAAAAGAAGCATATGACATATCATATGGTGAAGCTGGTGGTGAAAGTTAAAAAAGGGGTTGGTCATTTTTGCTCTGTTTGTTAAAACCTTAAAAAAGCACTTCTGTGACCAGCATTTGGGCAGAGACTAAGTCCATGACTAAACTTTAAATCTTTCTCTCTGCAACTTCCTAGACATTGTTTTGTTAGATAAGATAACACTGTGGTAATGTGATTGTTTATTGCCAAAGGTGCAGATAACCGACTAATGTGACAATCTAGGAAGTGAAATGTAAACAAAATATTTTTGGAATTATTCATGCATTAGCTTGATATATAGACTTCTGCTGGTTATTATATAGAGTTTTGTAATACAACTTGGAACTTGGTCTGAAAAAAACTACTTCAGCATTCTTTTCTGTCTGACTTCTGTAATCCTGAAATAGTTTTACAGTTCTGTAGAAGATCACGTAAAATAAATAACATTCTCAAACTAAGTAATGTCTCAAAAGTATTATTTAATTGCTATAAAAAGCCTGTCTTATGAAGTCAAGACCATAGTCTGCTTTGTGAATTTCCCTGATTTGTCTACCATGTTGCCCAGCAAGTACACCTTGTTATACTTGATGAAGACCAATCTTTAGACATGACAGCAAAAAAACTGGTGGTGGAATAACAGGGAAAGGAAGTTGGTGATGATTATTATTATTGTTTTTAAGTCTAAAGAAGCTGATGAAGATTGTCATTTTTAACAGAAGTTTACATAAAGTTGATTTTATTATTTCACACAATTAGTTCACTTTTTATTTATGCCAATAGTAAGTAAGAAACTAAAAGCAAGCACTACAAAAAGATAAGTGCAGTTTAATAAAAAGAATTAGCACAAGGCAAAATACTAAAATAAAAGAGGCATATTAAATAAATCACACTAAAGAACAGGCGGCATGTATTCAGTAATGAGTGTGGTATCACTGATGTGCAGAAACATCGATACATATTGTATCAATGCCTGCACATAGAAAATATAAGTGAAAAACTTGCTGAAACTACTCCAGTTATAAAAGGAAACAGCTTCCTTCTGAGGTCAGTGAGCACAGAAAGAATCACTAACTTTGTCTGCAAAGTCATACTGTTAGAGAAAGTTTTTTTTTTTTGTTACGTAAGGTAAAGTATAGACTTGAGACTAGGGGCAGAGGTAACTTTAGGGTTAGGGTTTACACACATGAGTAAGGATGGTTAAAGATTCAGGGTTTATGAGGCAATGTGGAGAGCTGGAGTTAAGGGCAGGGATTGTATTAGGATTAGGGTTACACACATGGGTGCTTCACCTTGTTTGGATATTTAAAAGAAAAATAACATTTGTTAATCAGGTGGGACTGATGGATGCACTCCTTCAATGGGACTCCTGAAAGTAAGGCCTGTTTAGGTGGCTTGCTTAAAATCACACAGTAGACAATCAAAAGGCTGTGGGAATCAAACCCAGGACTTATGCAGGGTTGGGGATTAGCTACACATAGTTTTATGAGAATCAGAATTTGTCACTTTTTTAGCAAATCACCACATCTAGGAGCAACTGCGTGGCTTGGCTTCCCATGTGAGGACTTAAAGCACATATGCTACATAGGCTGACTCATCCATGGAATCCACTAGATTACCTCCCTGTCAGCAGCAAGTGCTCTGCTATAAATCAAGAAATAAAAATGCAAGCTTCACACAACACTATTATCAAATGTAATTAGAATATATACTCACCAGAATTACAGGGAATCCCAACAGCACCAGAGAGAAGAAGAATTTATCTACAGAGAAGCATGAGAAAGGAACTTGTGACCCAACAAGGACAGATCTCTTGCCAGAGTAAGAATTCATTTGTTATATTTAATGATAAAGACCTTTCCATGATGGTTACTTTGCTATACTGAATCCCAAACAATGCCACCAAGATAAAAGAGTTAAAGGACTGCCCAAGGCCTAAACTAAAATTATTTAATCCTGGAGACTTGAACTCCCAAATGTTGATTGAACTTCTGAGTCGCAATCAATTCAGTAATGCTTTCTGAAAGTGTCCACTAAGAATCAAGGAGCTGTAGTACAAATCGCAGTAACAGATGCAGTCTTGAAGCTACAAACACTGGAGTCAGTCACACCTCTAGAGGAAAGGACAGAGAAATCTGCCTTTCACACTTTCCAGACGGATGATTAAAAAGCCAGAAAACACAGCAATTCCCTGTAAAGTATCTGCTTGGTAAATGCAAGCTGCTCCCTTTCCAGGTTAGTGGAATGCAGTTAGGAACGTTAAGGATAGATCTCTACCCATTATATTGCCTAACTGATAAGGATGACTTATCTAGTGGAAAACAGCGCAGAGGTTTTCTTCTGATATCCCCAGTTCAATACAACTGTGAAATTTCTCCTGATCCACCACTGAGAGGTACACATACATTATGTCATGGTTTCAGGCAGTAAGTTAGGAAACCATGATTAGTTACACTCATAGGCAATGTAACACTCATTAACTGAAAGAACACAACCTGTAAGATAAAAAAAAATTCAAGAACGTGCGAAGAAAATCCTTCTGCATTCACTGTGTGGAGTGACCATCTAGCACAAACAGCTTAACAGTAATAAGTAGCCACCATAAAAGTCCTCCTCCCAGGTCAAGGGTTAATACACAACTTCACAATCTTTGAGCTATGGCTCTGGAGGAGTTATTTCTTTGCTTCCGATTCTAGAAAATTCTCAACCAGTTTCAGCTTTGTTTTTTCCTTCTTTCTCCAATATATGGCGAAGTATGCAATATGATTAGTAGCATGGAAGTCAAGAGAAGAGCAGTATGATTGTACTCCTGAGCGTAACAGGGGTAGTAGCATCAAAATGGATAATCATACTTTAGAATTTGCACTATACATGAAATATTCTGAGTAACAGTTGGCTCTAGTCTTACGCTGAGGCAGCATATTGCAGATATTGGGAAAAGAGCTATGCTACAAATAGAATTAATAGTAACAGCAGAATCAAGAGGTTGATACATAGTTCTTTGCTTGTGTCCACCATGAGTCCAATAATGGACTACCACTTAAGCTTCTGTCACTTGTTGGCTGTGGATATAAGGAATATGTAATCAGGTCAGAGGTGTTATACCAAATGGGTCCACAATATTAAGACCCTTCCTTACACTGACAGATTAAAACAAATCAACTGATATGGTGTTCTGTACAGATTGTTAAGAGGCAAGATATACATTGCAATGAGAGCAATTTTGATTGTGGATTTTGGAACTGATATTATTTATTTTATTTATTTTACATTTGTTAACCAGGCTAGTCTAGCTGGATATAGGTCCATTTTCAGTAGAGGCCCGGGGAGAAAAGCTCCAAGCATGAACAGTGACAAAGTTAACAATATATAGAAACATAAAGGATTATTGATCTATGTGTTCAGATAACTTTTTCCTACAATAGTACAGTTTTGTACCTACCATAAATGTAGATGTTCGAGTGCTCATACAGCTGCAGTCATTACAGATGGCTTATCCTGCCGTCAGGCGGGTCCTCGGTCGGCCGAATTCCAAAGTCTAGGTCCAGCGTCGGTTGTCGTAGCTTCTTCCCTGACGTCAGTGCGGCAGGGGTATAAAAGAGGCAGCCGATGCCATTTTCTTCAGTTTTTCTTGCCCCAGATGTCAGGTGCCCCCAGAAGGAAGGAAAAACATAAACTTATGCAAACATGCAATATAGAATAATCAAAAACCAGTAGTTGCAAGCAAATACACCATAAGAGAATACCCCAAATAGGTTGTATGATAAGGTGTTTGTCATAAGGCCTGTCCTAAGATAGGGGGGTAACCTGGACTGCAGCTGTATGAGCACTCGAACATCTACATTTATGGTAGGTACAAAACTGTACTATGTTCATCGTGCATACAGCTGCAGTCATTACAGATGGGAAGAATCCCAAAGCTAAGTAGGGGTGGTAGGCACTAAGTGGAACTAGGAGGAGCAAGGATGCCCTGCAAGACTGCTGTGGCAAAACCCGCTCTAGATTTAGAGAATAGTGGGAGGTGATAGTGCTTGGAGAAAGTGTGCACTGAACTCCAGGTGGCTGCTTCCAAAATGTCCTTGGTAGGGACCCCCCTGAGGAAAGCTGCAGAGGTAGCTGTGGCCCTGGTGGAGTGGGATCTGATGCATGCAGGCACAGTCTTTCCATGAAATGAGTAACAAAAGCGTATGCAGTGGGCTATCCATTTTGAAATTGTCTGTTTGGAAATAGCCTTTCCTTGAGTACCTGTAGCATAGGACACAAAGAGTTGCTCGGATTTCCTGAATGGCGTTGTCCTGTCCAAATAATAACGAAGTTGTCTGTGAATGTCCAAGGAATGTAGCAGTCTTTCCCCTTTGTTTTGTGGATTTGGATAAAAGGTAGGTAAGTGGATAGTCTAATTCAAAGCTACACTGGATACTACATTTGGCATAAAGGTAGGGTTGGTTCGTAAGGAAACTCTGTCCTGATGGAAAATGATGAATGGTTGTACAGCCATGAGGGCCTGTAGCTCCGAAACCCTGCGTGCTGAGGTGATAGCCAGAAGAAAGGCTGTTTTCCATGACAAGTATTGTAGTTCTGTTGAAGAAGTCGGCTCAAAGGGGGGAAGGGTCAGCTTTTCCAATACGAAGTTGAGATCCCAAGCAGGGACTGGTCGTTTCCTTGGGAGTTTTATATTCTTTGCCCCTCTGAGGAACTGCCTTAAGAGAGGATGTGAGAACAAAGGAGGATCTGTGTTGTATTGTGCAGAAATGGCTGAAGCGTGGATCTTGATGGAGGAGAAGGAAAGTCCACTGTTTAACATCTCAGCTAGGTACTGTAAAATTTGAGGTATATTTAATACCCAAGGATTCTGGCCCTTTTCTTGATTCCAGGCACAAAATTGTTTCCATTTGGCGGAGTAGGCTTTTCTAGTAGAAGGTCTTCTGGCCTCCAAGATGAAATCCTGCACCTTCTTGGAGAGGAGAGTCTGTTGGGAACTCAAGGAATTCTCCATGCAGCTAGATTTAGGGTTTTGAGCTGGCTGTGAAGGGTTTTGTAGTTGTGCTGTGACAACAGAAGAGGGACTAGAGGTAGGATCCATGGTGGGGAATGTGTCAGGCTCTTCAGGAGCGGATACCAGTGTTGCCTTGGCCAGTCTGGAGCAATGAGAATCATTTTCGGCCTCTCTGCTCTGGCTTTTAGTAGAACTTTGGGCAGCAGAGGAAGAGGCGGGAAGGCATAAACTGTCAATGTTGTCCAATTGAAAGAAAGTGCGTCCACTTTCCAGGCCTGTGGATGATAGGTCCTTGAACAAAATTTTTTCAACTGGTAATTTCTGTGGGTAGCAAAGAGATCTATGTCTGGCTGTCCCCATGCCTGAGTTATCTTTGTGAAAACTTGAGGATGCAACTTCCATTCGTGTGGATCTGTCATATTTCTGCTTAGGTTGTCTGCCAGTGTGTTTTCCTTCCCTGGCAGGAATTGTGTCTGTAGTTGAATTTGCAATTCTAGTGCTGTGTTCCATAGGGTCATGGCTTGCCTGCACAGGGGGTATGAATGAGTTCCCCCGTTTGTTTATGTACCACATCACTGTGGTGTTGTCTGTCCTTATCAATAGCTGGCCTGGATGCAGTAGGTTTTGAAGGTCATAATAACATTTTGCATGGCTAGCATTTCCTTTTGGTTGATGTGTAGGTGCTTCTCTTTTTGGGACCATTTTCCCTGAATGCACTGATCTGTCATGTGTGCTCCCCAAGCGTAGTCTGAGGCATCTGTTGTGATGATTTGAGTTGCTTGAGGTACACAGAAAGGGAGACCTGTGTTTCTTTGGCATGCTTGAGCCCACCACAAAAATTCCTTTTGAAGGCATGGAATGAGTGGTATAATTGTTTCCAAGCTGTGGCAGTGTTGAGACCATAAGTTTTTTAGGTACCATTGAAGTTTCCTCATATGCAGCTTTGCACATGGGATTAGTAGGATGCAAGATGCCATTAATCCCAGAGCCTGCAGGACTTTCCTTGCAGTTAGCCTGGTGAAAGTTGCCATTTTGCTGAAGTATTGAGACAGTTGCCCTTGTTTGTCTGGTGTGAGGTAGGCCATCTGGGTGGTTGTGTTCAAGCTGGCACCCAGGAAAATTATTTGTTGAGAGGGTATTAGTTTTGATTTCTTTTTGTTGACTGTGTATCCCAGGAAGTTCAACAGTTTTATTACAAATGCCAGGTGCTGCAGTAGTATGTCCTTGCTGTCTGCTTGGATCAAGCAGTCATCCAGATATGGGTAGATTTGTATTCCTTGCAGTCTGCAGAAGGTGATTACTGATGCCAGGCATTTCGTAAACACTCTGGGCACAGTAGATAAGCCAAAGGGCAATGCAGAGAATTGGTAATGGGTTGAACCTGCAAGAAATCTGAGGTATCTTCTGCAATCTTGTTTGATAGGGACATGCAGGTATGCCTCCTTGAGGTCCAATGTTACCAGCCAAGACTCCTTGCCCAGCATGGGAAGAAGCTGCTGTAATGTGAGCATCTTGAATTTTGGCACTTGTAGATATGTGTTTAGGATGGATAGGTCTAAGATAGGTCTCCAATCTTTGTCTTTCCTTGGTACCAGGAATAGTCTGGAATAAAACCATTGACCTTGTTCTTTTGTAGGTACCTCTTGAATCACTTTCATGTCAATGAGAGCTGAAATTTGTTTTTGTGCCTCTGCCCTTTGATTTTGTGACAGGTTTGGCATGCCTCTCATTTTTGGAAGAGTGTGAAAGTGGAACCTGTAGCCTCTGTCTATAATGTCCAGAATCCATTTGTCTTTTGTAACAATATGCCAATTTTTTGAGAATAATGCCAGTTTTCCGCCCAAAGGTGCTGCCATTAAAGCTTTGCTTGGCAGGTGTAGGGGGAAGTCATTGTGTCTGTTTTCTGAATGACTGTGATCTATCTTCTCCACCTCTTGGGGTTGGTGCTTGCCACTGTCTGGCTCTGAAAGATCCTTGAGGTTGCCCTCTACCCCTTGTGCATCTGTATCTGCCCCTTTGAGGTCTGTCCGTGGCTGGAAAGGACCAATTTTTTGAATACCAGTTTCTGCTGAAACGTGGAGGTTGTACCTGCAGGAAATCTTTCACTGTTTGCATTGATTTCGATTTTTCCTCCATTTTCTTTAGTACCTCCTCAGCTTTAACACCAAACAATACATCTTTTTGAAGAGGTGCATCTAATAATTTAGCTTTGACATGATCTGGTAAGGATTGCTCTTTGAGCCAAGCATGCCTATGTATAACAGACCCCGTAACAGCAGCTCTACATGAGGCCTCTAAAGCATCAAAACCACACTGCAAGGTATGTTTACCCACTTGCTCTGCACCATGCAACAAATCCTGCAACTCTTTTAAATCTGGTTGTTCTGGTTGTGTCATTTCGCTTTTCAACTGAGATAACAAAAACTGTTAATACTTTAACATATGGAATTGACAGTTTAATGCCCTCATGGTTAAAGTGGCCGAGGTGTACACCTTTTCCCCCCACCTTTCTAATGCTCTGGAATCTCTCTGAAGGTAATGGGTTTTTAGCAGGAGAGGCCTTAATTCCCTTGGGACCCTGTGAAATAGTTTCTGGGTCAGCAGTATGGCTTTTATATAGGAACTGGTGAGAATCAGGAACCCGGTAATACCTGTCTGGTTTAACAGGAGCTGGAGGTAAAGAATCTGGATTAAGGCTGGCTTCTGTGTACACATCATCCAATATATCTAAAACAGGAGGGATAGCCCGGGGCCTATGCTGGGGGAGCAGAAGAAATTCCCTGAGCCTTTTCTTGGAATCTGAGTAATCTTGGCCTTCTCAGTGAAAGTGCTCCCTTAATGTATGCAGGGTTTCCCCAAAAGAGTAGTCCTCGGGTCCTCGGGGGGGGGGGGGGACCGAGGGAATAGACTCCTCTGCATCAGAGTCTTCGAAAGGAGAATAGGCAAAATCCTGGTCCTCAGAGTGTTCTGAGGTAATAGAAGCTTGATCTGAGGAAGGGTAGTCTTCCTTTAATCTGGGCCTTTTGTCAGAGGGGGTTGAGAACCCCTGATAAGAGTAATCAAATCCTCAGCCATTTTAAGCATCTGCTTTTTAGGCATGGGGCCTTGAGACGGGGTCTGAGGACCCTGTTTTTTGGTTTTCATGGCTGCTTTAGATTTAGTGAAAACTTTAATAGAGAAGGAGGAAGGCCTGAAGACACCTTGAGAAATGGCAGGCCTGTCCAAATTCGGAGTTTCCCTGCCAAGAGTGGTGTCGGTATCTGCAGTAGGAATGGGGACCGATGAGCCTGTGACCTCGGGTACTGAAGACACTGGTAATGTAGTGTCATTGGTACTCAGGGGCTACGTAGGTGCCTCGCTGAGCACTGGAGAACCAGTAGTCGGCCTAAGCGTGGTCTCAGTAGTCGGTGCGGACCTAGGATGTCGGTCCTTATCTTTGCGTCTTTTGCTCAAAACTGGAGTCAGAGAATCCGACGACATGATATAATTAAATTTTTTGCCAAAATAGTGAAGGGCGAACTACGCCCGGCGCTTAATAGTGCGCTTGTTGAATCTAGCACAAAAACGGCAGGCCGAGACGTCGTGGTCTGGGCCTAAGCAAGGTATACAGAAAGAGTGGAAATCCTTATGCGGTATTTGCTTCCCACAAGAAATGCAATTATTAACTTTGTCTGACATCAGTCTGAGGCAAGAAAAGTTTCCCAATGGGGTACTTAACTTTCAAGAAGACTTCGGCTGAAATACCTTCGTAAATCTCAGGAGCTGGCCGACCGGCACTTGCGAACTGCTTCTGCTTTGGGCACCGCGCGGCAAGAAAGACTGAAGAAAATGGCGTCGGCTGCCTCTTTTATACCCCTGCCACACTGACGTCAGGGAAGAAGCGACGACAACCGACGCCGGACCTAGACTTTGAAATTCGGCCGACTGAGGACCCGCCTGATGGCAGGATAACCCATCTGTAATGACTGCAGCTGTATGCACGATGAACATCCATCCATTACTCATGACTGAGAATAATAAACCTGAAGAACAGACAGGTGTATTACTCAATTCATCCCTGATTATTGGAACAGACTACTACAGCAGTCTAGGTATGCTCAAAATTAAGTTGGACAGTTACATGAGAGACAAAAAATACATTCACAGTATCTGCTCTAACAGCCTATGCAGAAACTGATGCTATGATACTACACCACCATGAACAGACTTTCATGTCTCAGCAATCTGAGCCCCTGCAGCCCTCACACACAACAAGTTCCATGAAGCAGTGGAGTATATGATGCCTGCTATGGGTAGTAACAGAGACTAGACAGCAGCCACTGCATTTGAGCCCAAAATGCCACAATGTTGATGAGTTACTTCTTTTTTATCCACCCAGTAAGTGAGATGGGGAGAAGGGGTGAAAGAATCCTTGAATACTTAAAAGTAGTTCTTAGAAATTCAAATATTCTGAAATCGCTGCACATTTGTCCTGTACACAGTTACAGAAATGCATTAGCAAGCTACCTTTATTGAACAACTTAATGCAAGACATATCTTATGGACGGGGCATAATAAACTGGATACATGGGCTCCCCAGGGAAAACATGAGTCAGCAGGACACTGCATTTTTGTATTTATGCTGTATGCCTTAGTCTTTCTAAATGTACAATACCTCTGTATTACCAGTTCTGAGGTGTGGTCAGCCACCCTGAGGTGGCTCTAGATGATTGTCATTGTTGAAGTGACACCACAACACCATGTACAAAAAATGGATGGCCTCTACTCCTTAGTTAGAGTTAATAGATGAGTTTGTGCTTGAAGGATCCACGCTGGAATATGTTTTAATTAGCCTAATGTGATACCTTATCTGGTCTGTTTATTACTTATGTTGCTGGGTAAGTGAATATGGTCTTAACAAGGAAAGACATAACTTTAGTAAGGACTTGGAGTTCTCATTATGGCCTGAAAAAGGCCAAGAGGATTCACAGAGGCAGGCTTCTTCACCCACTTTATGTGTTCATTATTACATGTTTGGAATATGAGTCAGCAATGACTTGAAAATGGAACTTCTTTGGGACTGGAGTATATTCTTTGACCAAGAAAAGAGAGACTAGGACATCACTATGAATGTTAATAATTTTGGCAACACAGAGACCTCATACACTTACTGCTGACAATTATTCCCCAAACTCGGATAAATGGGGAGGGTTACGTCAGGAAGGGCAGCTGGTGTAAAACCTCTGCCAAATAACATATGTGGACAACAATACAGATTTCCATACCGGATCAGTCGAGGCCCAGGTTAACAACGACCGCCACCAGTACTGTTAGGTAACAGGATGCTGGTGGAAATTGGACTACTGTTGGCCAAAGGAGAAGAGGGGGAAGGTATGCCCAAAATCAGAAAGAGAGGAGGAAGGTTAGGAGTGTAGTAGTAAGGGTTGGAACTTTGAGTGTTGGCAGTATGACTGGTATAGGGAGAGAGCTAGCTGACATGATGGAGAGAAGGAAGGTTACTATATTGTGTGTGCAAGAGACCAGATGGAAGGGGAGTAAGGCCAGGTGTATAGGACGTGGGTTCAAATTGCTCTATCATGGTGTGAATGGGAGGAAAACTGGGGTACGGGTTATCCTGAAGGAACAGTATGCCAAGAGTGTTTTGGAGGTGAAAAGAGTGTCGGACAGAGTGATGTTTATGAAGCTAGAAATTGATGGTGTAATGATGAATGTTGTTAGTGCATATGCTCCGCAAGTTGGGTGTGCGATGGATGAGAAAGAAAAATTTTGGAGTGAGATGGATGAAGTGGTGGTGAGTGTACCCAAGAGTGAGAGACTTGTGATTGGAGTGGATTTCAATGTGCATGTTAGTGAAGGGAACAGAGGGGATGAGGAAGTAATGTGCAGGTATGGGTTAAGGAGAGAAATGCAAAAGGTCAGATGGTGGTGGATTTTGAGAAAAGCATGGACATGGCTGTGGTGAATACATATTTTAAGAAGAGGGAGGGGCATAGGGTGACGTACAAGAGTGGAGGAAGATGCACACAGGTGAATTATTTCCTATGCAGGAGGGCCAGTCAGAAGGAGATTGGAGACTGTAAAGTGGTGACAGGGGAAAGTGTAGTTAGGCAGCATAGAATGGTGGTCTATAGGATGATGTTGTTGATCAAGAAGAGGAGGACAAGTGTGACAGCAGTGCCAAGGATCAAATGGTGGAAGTTGAAAAAGGGTGATTGTGAGGTGGAGTTCAGGGAAGAGTTAAAACAGACACTGGGGGGCAGTGAAGAGCTATCAAACAGCTGGTAACTACAGCAGAGATGGTAAGGGAGACAGCTAGAAAGGTGCTTGGTGTGACATCTGGACAGAGGAAGGAGGACAAGGAGACCTGGTGGTGGAATGAGGAAGTACAGGAAAGTATACAGAGGAAGAGGGTGGTGAAGAAGAAGTGGGATTGTCAGAGAGATGAAGAAAGCAAACAGGAGTATAAGGAGATGAGGAGCATGGCAAAGAGAGAGGTGGTGAAGGTTAGAGATAAGGCATAATGAGAGCTGTATGAAAGGTTGGACACTAAAGAGGGAGAAAAGGATGTGTACCGATTGACTAGACAGAGGGACCAAGCTGGGAAAGATGTGCAGCAGGGAAGGGTGATAAAGGATAGTGAAGGAAACGTACTCACAAGTGAGGAGAGTGTGTTGAGCAGATGGAACGAGTACTTTGAGGGGCTGGTGAATGAAGAGAATGAGAGAGAGAGAGAGAAGGTTGGATGATGTGGGGATAGTGAATCAGGAAGTGAAACAGATTAGCAAGGAGGAATTAAGGACAGCTATGAAGAAGATGAAAAATGGAAAGGCTGTTGGTCCAGATGACATACCAATGGAAGCATGGACTTGCTTAGGAGAAATGGTAGTGGAGTTTTTAACCAGATTGTTTAATAAAATCTTGGAAAGTCAGAGGATGCCTGAGGAGTGGAGAAAAAGTATTTTGGTACCTATTTTTAAGAATAAGGGTGATGTGCAGAGCTGTAGTAACTACAGAGGGATAAAACTGATCAGTCACAGCTTGAAGTTATGGTAAAGAGTAGTGGAAGCTAGGTTAAGAAGGGAGGTGATGATTAGTGATCAGCAGTATGGTTTCATGCCGGGAAAGAGCACTACAGATGCGATGTTTGCTCTGAGAGTGTTGATGAAGAAATATAGAGGTCAGAAAGAGTTGCATTGTGTCTTTGTGAACTTGGAGAAAGCATATAATAGGATGCCTAGAGAGGAGTTGTGGTATTGTATGAGGAAGTCAGGAGTGGCAGAGAAGTATGTAAGAGTGGTACAGGATATGTATGAGGGTAGTGTGACAGTGGTGAAGTCTGCAGTGAGAGTGATAGATGCATTTAAGGTGGAGGTGGGATTACATCAAGGATCAGTTCCGTGCCCTTTTTTATTTGCAATGGTGATGGACAGGTCGACAGACGAGATCAGACAGGAGGCCCCATGGACTATAATGTTTGCATATGACATTGTGATCTGTAGTGAGAGTAGGGACCAGGCTGAGGAGACCCATGAGAGGTAGAGATATGCTCTAGAGAGGAGAGGAATGAAGGTCAGCATGACTAAAACAGAATATATGTGTGTGAATGAGAGGGAGGATAGAGGAATGGTGAGGATGCAGAGAGTAGAGTTGATGAAGGTGGAAGTTTAAGTACTTGGGATCAACAGTTCAGAGTAATGGTGAGTGTGGAAGAGAAGTGAAGAAGAGAGTACAGGCAGGGTGGAATGGGTGGAGTAGAGTGTCAGGAATAACTTGTGACAGACAAGTACCAGTAAGAGTGAAAAGAAAGGTCTACAAGAGGGTAATGAGACCAGCTATGCTGTATGGGTTGGAGACAGTGGCATTGACAAACAGGCAGGAGTCAGAGCTGGAAGTGGCGGAGTTAAAGATGTTAAAATTTGCAATGGGTGTGACAAGGATGGACCAGATTAGGATTCAGTATATTAGAGGGTCAGGTCAGGTTGGACGGTTTGGAGATAAAGTAAGAGAAGCAAGATTGCATTGGTTTGGACATGTGCTAAGGAGGTATGTTGGGTATATTAGGAAAAGAATGCTAAGGATGGAGCTGCCAGGTAAGAGGAAAAGAGGAAGGCCTCAGATTAGGTTTATGGGTGTGGTGAGAGAGGACATGCAGGTGTTTGGTGTGACGGAGCAAGATGCAGAGGATAGGAAGAAATGGAAACATGATCCACTGTGGTGACTACTAACAGGAACTGCTGAAAGAGAAGAAGAGGCCTCATACACTTAGAAATCACAATTCACCTGGGAGGATATGCGGGCAATAACACTATGGACAGAGGTATGTAGGTTCTCCAATTCAATCTTGGATGGAGTGCCTTCTGTGCAGTTTCTGAAAATTGGCTTCTTTCCAAGTCAAACTTGCCCAGTAAACAAATGTTAAATAAATAAATACAAAGTGGTTAAATACATAAATAAATGCAAAGTAGTATATCCTGATTATCCTGATAATTTTACCATGCTAAAGTGAATTATTTGAAATCATATATTTTAGCAATAACCCACAACTGGATGTGGGTATCACAGGATTTACTAAAAGCTGGTGTGATTTGATCACAAAGGCAAAACCTGAGTGATGAAATGAAGCTAACCGGGGGTACATCCTGTGATACCCACATCCAGGAGTGGTTTATTGCTAGTATACAATGACATTATTTAAAAAAAAAAATTGTTTACCTTTCTTAAATAATGTCTTTGTAGAATGGTGTTGTAGTGTTCCTATGCATTCTTTGTTTTCTGATGTACTGCACATGCATATGGGACTTGTGGTCCCATGCTTGCATTGTACATCAGTACAGTGCAGGAGAAGCAACGGATAAGGCAGAATATCCATTGCTACTTTTTTTTTTTTTTAGTTTTGCAGAACATATCTGATTTTTCTTGTATTTTTCTCTTTCCCTCAGCATTTACCAATAGATATCTAGCCACTCAATGGTACTTCAGTGTCTTGACTTTTTTCTATTAATGTATGTTCGATTTACAATGGGTGCACTAGTTGGGCTGTCCAATCAGTGTGTTTGCTTTTGAATAGTAATAAGATGTTACTGTATAATTCATATTACACTGAGACAAAATATGTTTTATCATTTCATTGAAAGAAAATTGTTAAGGCCTTGAATGTTAGCAATTTAAAATGTTTATATCAGCAATATACTCTGTGAGATCCACCTGCCCCTCCAAACCATTCTGTCGATGTTGCAGAAGATGCTTAAATCTGTAGACTGAGCACTCCTGATGACATTTGAGTTGCTGAAGTGCAGTAAATCCATTAGTACTGGGTAAGAGAATGCCTTGTATGCAAGAAACATGTTACCTCTTAGCAGTCTGTAGGATACAGAGTACAGAGACATGGCTTTGGGTCAGTCCATGTAGGAAATGTTATTTAGACCTTGTATCATTTTAGTAAGGTATCTGTATGGGTATTCCAGTTGTTGGTGTCTGAGCAGATAGGTGCCAAAGGGGGCATTATGTAAAATGACTGGCCTAATGAGGACTGAGTAAATGGGGACAATGACATCCCTAGATCTAGACACGCTCCTTTTATTAACAAACTGTGCAATATAGAAAGACTTTCTTACAACAATGGACACATATTGGTCAAAAGTTAGGTCATTGTCCACATGACCTCCCAAATCCCAAACAACTGGGTAAACTCTTACTAGCATTGGCGATGTTCTAGTTGTCTGGGGTAGATGACTTTTCAAATTTTAGCACCAGATATTTAAAAGCTTCCTGCAAGATGGCTAAGTTATTTGGGGATTCAATGGCTGGTCATAGCTTGCAGTCATTTTTAATTGTAGTCAGACAGAGCCCTTTGGTATTGACTTTTACTTCAGAGGAGGTTCCTGTGATACTGTAATGGCAGCCTTAGATTAGAAGCTTCTATCAGCCACTGTAGTGGCTGCACATGTCTCCAACAAATGTGTAGCTGGTTGGTGTTCATCAGACTCTAGGGGTGTGGATTCTTTCTAAGATCAATCTCAACCATCTTCTGGATGATTACTTTAATTTTTTCTTGACTTTCTAAGTTTCATGTAATTTTTCTGTGGCTTTTTTTCTAAAGCATAAATCACATTTTGTTATGTAGGAATTAAAAGTTTTGAAGTGGCTTAACTTGGCAAATAGACTGAAAATTTTACCAAGGTTAAATACAATAGAAATAGTAATTTTTATTAATCTAGTTATCTCCTTCATCCATGAGCATGCACTGAATTCAGTGAGACTGATTAGTTGTGAGGGCAAAGACATTTTGCCTTAACCCAAGGTTTTGCAGTCTCTAAATCAGTTATTTACAGATATACGGGTTGGGGTGCAAAAGCTTTCTTTGTTTTGTTTTGTTTTTAGTGAAAGGGTCTTTCTGAATTGCTAACTTATAAGTTGCATCTACACATTTCTTGCAATCTTCTGCATAGTACTCTGGGTCTAAATAGAGCAAACACTTTAACTACCAGAGGCACTGTTGTTCACGTGGTTTGCTGACATAACCTTTGGTTGAATTCTATGTGACATATTCAGTTGTTGACAGAAGATGACAACCGCATTGAAGAAATAACTAAGTGATGAATGTACAGGAAGTCAGTGTGCAGTAAAATGTTCTGTCAAGACTGAAGGATAAAAGTACTGAGGCTGGTGAGAAGAAGTAAAGTGAGTGAAATACAATATGGCTCATATAAATGAATCTCATACCACCTATATCAGTACCATAGAAAGTGTGGTATCCTGGCTGTTTCCCCAGAAACAGACAGTCACTTCTTAGAAAAAAAGCATGTCCTGAAAATGAGATACAAAAAGTGGATAAAGACAAATATTGTCAATGTATTGCTACATCTGGGAAACTGTTTTGCCATGTAATCGAACTCATACAGACTATAAAGGAATGCATTGTCAGTCAGTCACTGCTTGGTGAAGCAAACATTCTTCCCTCAAATAAATATTATAAAAATATGTTTACTGTATGGTATACTCATAAAATAAATTGGTGCAATTTTCTTTTGTGAATACTGAAAGAACTCATAAAAATTTTTAATTAAAACATGTTTTTATTACAGCTATAACATCTTTCATTTTGCCTGTGTATGCATGTGTGTGTGTGTGTGTGTGTGTGTGGGGGGGGGCTCTAATGACTATATTTGCTCTTGACAGGCCAAGTCTAATGCTCAGATCATGGAATCAAACACATGCATGAGAATGGACTGGATATGGCTTCAGCTTATAGTAGGTATTGAATCATACTAAGACAGTACATAACTTAAGTTTTAGTATTGACCACTACTCGTTTATTAATGGTCCAATACTATCTATGCATAACCTCATTGCCTTTTGTACTCAAGATACCACAAAATGCCCTGTAAATCATCCCTGGTTTAAGTCTGATAAATTAGTGGTTTGATTCTGCCCCATTTATTCAATAATCATTTGCAGGACAATTGGTATGGGGGAGTGTTAGACACTTGCCAATGAAGCACTTAAAAAAGTAATGTGTGTAGAAGTAGGTTGATGGGAAGGAGTCTGGGAAATGAAATGAACCACATGACCACTAATATCACTGTGGATGACAGGAAAGATAATCCTTAGAAGATCAAGCTCATGTATGATCACACATGACAATAAAACCTTACAAATGCCAACTCCATAGCATACAGCAATATACCTCTATTCATGACCCAGACTTCTCTGTTTTGATTTACTTGGTCTGACGCTGGAGGAAATGGTGAGGCAGAGGTGTCAGACATGGAGCTACAACTGCTTACTCACCTCAGAGGGGAGATGATGGGGTGAACATGTTTAAGGTATTCTCCTGGTGGTGTTATCCCTGGTGGAGACCAGAGGACAACAGGACACCTGTATACAGGGGCTCAACAGGGAATCACTCATGGAGGTGGATGGTAGCCCTCACAAGGACTCACTGTATGACTCACTCCTTGACTATAATACAGGAGTGATGGGGTGGAGACCAATAACAAAAACAGTTAGCTACCTATCTTCCACACAATTTTAGTTGCTCTCAGGTTCACTTTCCTGTTTGCTTCCCTGCTATGGTCACAAGAAAATAAGATATGGAGGCAGAGTAGGGGCTCATGGAATGCAACTCTGTAAAAGAAATAACAATGGAAATTGTTACTAAGAAATGAAAAATCTGTCCATATACAAAAAGGATTTGATCATAATAAAATATATGTCCTCAATAACTGAACCAGAAATAGAGTAATTCATTACACACTGACTATCCAGGACTGTTCCCAGAAGCCCTGCACAAGCATGTTAACAGCTGCACAGAAGCAGCTGTACACACCAGGAAGAAGTACAGAATTAATTCTAAAATCAAGCCACCCTGGTGGAATCACAAAATCAATCGGCTGTATAACAGGAGGAAGAAAATCATTCCAAAAATTAGGAGGTGCAGCACCCAGCAGGATGAAAGCACTTTCATCAAACTAAACAAACAACTCAGAGGACAAATAAAGTGTACCAAAGCCAAATTTTAGGTAAACTTGGCCTCCCAGGCCAAAGACAACCACAAAGCATTCTTTAGCAATGTCCGCAACCTCAAAGGCAATACACAATTGTGTGCAGAGCTCACTGTAAATGGAGTCACCTATACTAAGCCAGAAGATATAGCAAACATCCTGGTTGATAAATTCAGTTCCAACTTTAGCCCCTCTCCCCCTCAACCTTCCATCAGGAAATATCATCTAATATAACTCCTCCTACTATCACTAGGGAGCAGGTCTTTAATGCTGCCTCTAAGACCAAGAAAACTGCACCGATGGGCCCAGATAATATCCCGGGATGTCTTCTAAATAGCATGAAGCATTACCTATCACAGCTTCTGAAATTACTATTTAACTGTAGCCTCCAAACAGTCTTCGAGCCTCATGAATGGAGAAAGGCAACAGTCATCCTTCTGCACAAAGGTGGGCCATCTACAGGCCCTGGAAACTACAGACCCATAAGTCTCACTAGTCTTATATGTAAAGCCATGGAAAGAATTATCATGGAGATGATCAATATAGATATAGGAAACCTCTAGACACTGGACTCAGCCCAGTTTAGTTTTGTCAAGGGCAGATCATGCCTACTCAACCTGGTGGACTTCTTTGAGGAGGTCAACAAAGCAATGGATGAGGGCAAAATTGTTCACACTGCCTACCTTGACCTGGCCAAGGCATTTGACATGATACCTCATGCAGACATTGTTGACAAACTCAAGAGGTTAGGTACAAATGCATACGTCACCCAATGGATAGCTAACTGGCTCACAGATAGGACCCATGAATTTAGAACTGGGGAGTCCACCTCTACAAAAAGGCTAGTCACAAGTGGTGTCCCTCAAGAATCAGTTCTTGGACCACTCCTTTTTGGCACTTACTTCTCAGAAGTCAAGCCCAATGTCAGTGGTCTCTGGCTGACTAAATTTGAAGATGATTGCAAATTAGGAGCTGTCACTGAATCTCACACTGACACAAAAGTTCTCCAGGAGGGGGCTGACACAGACAAACAACTGGTGTCAGAGTCATGGACTACAACTAAATGTCAAGAAATGCATAATAGTATCCTTGGAAAGTCATCCAACCCTGGCAACTATCATACTGTCAACACACCCCTTATAGTTGACCCAGTAGTCAGGAACTTAGGGACACACATGCATAGTAATCTAGTCTTTGACCATCACATGGCTACAGTGGTGAGAAAATCATTTTATGTTGCACAATTTATAAACAAGTGTATGGCATCTAAGCCCAAGGAAGTAATTGTTCCACTGTATTTGGCACTTATCAGACATACTACAATGCCCCTTTAGTATGTACCTAACCAGGCATATATAACAATTGAAACATCCACAGTGGTTCCTCACTAAAAGAATACAGGGCCTAAGTAAAATGTCCTATGCAGACTGCCTGAAGGCCCTATCCCTGTACTCTGTCTCCTACAGGCTTTTGAGAGCAGATCTATGCCTGGCACACAGGGCATTGTCAGAATCCACTCTGATGGACCTCCTGCATATCCAGAAAACAAACAACATGAGAATTACTTGTTCTAAAGACTTAAACCTTGCCTGTGGTATAAATAGGAACTGCTGGACAACCAAATATATATCCCAGAGCCTACCCTATGTATGGAACAGGCTCCCCATCCATGTGAAGCAGAGTTGCTCCCTAACCCAAATCAAATTCAACTTTGACAATTGGATGGGAAATCGGAAATTCATCCCTGGTTTGGTACCTATGCCTCTAATGGACACAGGTAACCTGTAAATGGTTCATCTCCCAGGCCCATGCTTACACTTATAAAGGGTATCAGAGCTTGTCAGAGATTTGGAATGCATGGCTAGGCTTAAAAAGGCCCTTGTGGTCGTTAGCCTAGTAAACACCTATGAACCTATGAGAAGTTATCAGTGTTAATTATGAAACCATCCTCACAAAGACATTATACCTTTGCTTCTGTTAAGACAGTCCTGCATTCTGGTGAAAAAAGCCTCTTAAATCAACAGTCATGCCTAAAGAAGAAACCCACAGTTACAACCCACCTACTCAGTAAGTGTATTTTTTTGTTCTCTACCATCCTTCCCGTACAGCAAAAAATAGAACAAAGTAAGCACAAGGCAAGCCTGCTCCTCTTGGGCACTCATTGCATTCTAAGGGGCCACGGAGATGAAAACACATCCTGCAACCCATTGTTTGATTTATCCAGTCATTACTAATGTCCTGTGACCGAATATGTTAAGCTGTAAACTATCTAACCAGCCATGTTGGGTTTACCAAACCTCTTATCCCTATTCTTGCATTGCACAAAAAGCGATCTTTCTCATGTAACACTTTTCCATTTTCAAACCGTATTACTAGCACAGTACTTATGGCTGGAAATGAAGTAAAAATGAGTGGTTATATATGCAAACACTTGTTCAAAAACAGATCAGAATCTGTATGCCTCAGACTTATGTGAATAATTTTTTGATCATATCATGGAAATTTCTTTTCTATTTTTCCTGAACAATGCATTAGGTGTTCTCACTAGCTGCCCTATAAGACAGTAGCAGGACAAGGACAAATAGAAGGAATTATGAATTAACTCTTCTACCGTTGACTATTTTTGGGTCATGTCATTCAGAAGCATCATATGCATAGTTCTGCACATACCTTCTCATGTGTATATTATTTCCTAAAACACTCATGGAGTGTAGGAGCTACTGATTGCCTGTTGCTGGTGAGTTAAGTATTAAGAGCTGTTACACCACACAAAAAACATTTGCTTTAAATTCATATGTGTAACATTGCTATATTTTTTATCAACCTTGTTTTACGTAAGCATAATTTCCTAGTACTGTTTAGCTACTCTCCATAAAGGAGATGACCATTTAAACAGCAAATACAGCACTCAGCTAGTCATTTGGGGGAATAATTTTTTCATAAATGAGAAAACAAACACAACTGTGATGAAGTGAAGCTTGCAAACAAGAAAAGTCAAGAGAAAAAAAAAACAGCTTCATAGCACTGAGCTAAAAACAACTTTTAATATAAATGCCAAAGTGTTCGGACAAAGTCCTTCATCAGTGTTAAAAAATTCTTTCAAAAGTACATACAATTTATATCATTCAAAAACATCACATGACACAAGCCATCATATCAGAACATAACTAGTTAATCATTCACTAATAAAAACGTTTTTTCTTATATAAAATTCCTAAGAAATACATCAACACACATATTGTAGTCTACATATATACACACATATGAAAGCCATATATATTAAAAACATATATAAATATATATATATATATATATATATATATATATATAAAATCCTATAATAACCTTAATTAGGACCTTATACATTGCTGTTTGTGTTTCAAAACTGGTTTAAGTGAGACCTGCTTATTTATTCCTGGTAGGGAATCTGCATGGAGACAGATAATCCAGTCATATTCCCTGGTTTCAAGTTTATTGTTCACATCACCCTTCCTCAAACTAGGTTCTAAGACCACTATAACCCTGAACAAAAAACTATGTGTAGGATCATTGTCATTTACATGCTTGGCTAAAACATTTGTCAGTACACAAACTATAGAGAATCCACAAGGCAGAAGCTCACCCAACAGTACTTTGTCAGTACACCTCTCCGGATGTCTGATTTATGTTCTATGATTCTGTTCATAAGCCTCCTAGTTGATTTTCCCACATAAAATGATGGACAAGACTTACAAGTAGATAAATAAACTACCAAAGATGTATTGCACATAGCTACACATTTAAAATAACATTGTTTCATAGTTGTGGGGTGAATAAAAGTATTGGACGAACAAATATCAGAACAACACGAACAATTAAAACATGAAAATGTACCCTTCCTACTAGAACCAGATGTTACTTTCTTATTCAGGGCAAAATCCTTGTAGCATAAATGTTGCTTAAGATTGCAACAATTTTTATATGTAAAAAGAGGTTTTTCCAGAACAAAATGGTTTAAAACAGGTAGGGCCCTTCAGATACCCCAATTTTTGCTTTACAATATCTTCAATTGACCTACTACGTCTACTATAGGTCATAGTGTACCTTAGATGCTCAGCATTATTATTATCCAGTCTTCTACCTCCCACCTCCATAGGTATCACAAGGGATAAGAAACTAAGAGTAATGCTACTCAACGCCAGAAGTCTAAACCTCAAGATGCACGCACTTAAAACTCTCCTTAGCATGGAGAACATCGATATCTGTGCAGTAACAGAAACCTGGTTCAAGGCTCCCGAGAGCACCCCAGCACTACCAGGTTATACCTCATACCATGCTTTTCGGCCCCAAAACTTGGACTGAACCACAAAAGGAGGGGGAGTATCAATATTTGTCAAAGATACCCACACCTCCAGGTTGGTGGCACAGCACGAAGCATCAGAGACTATCCATGTGCAAATAACAGTGGGTAAAACTGCCTTCCGGTTTATAGCCTGCTACAGACCACCCTCCCAAACCCAGGAACCCCACTCGGCCTTCCTGAGAACACTGGAAAATATGAAGGTCTCTCCAAACACCATTATATTGGGTGACTTCAACTACCCAAACATAGACTGAGAGCATTACTCTAGCTCCAACACCCTAGCCTAAAGGTTCCTAGAATTTATAAACTCAGATGCTATGGAACAACTTGTTACCACTCCCACAAGAGGGGGAAAACATACTGGACCTGATCATCACCAACATGGGAACTCTATGCTCCAGACTAAAAGTGTATCCCTCACTGGTAAGATCAGACCATAAACTAATCTCACTGGATATTCACATCCTGACCCCAGCCCCTGCCCAGAAAACCACTGTGAAAAACATCTCTAAAGCAAATTTCACACTTCTCAAAACCAAGGTGGAAAATACGGTCTGGACTGCAGAATCCTTTATAAATGCATTCTATGAACACCTTCAGGAATGCATGGATCATGCAATCCCAAATAAAACCAAGACCCAATCCTCCAAAGGCAGACGTCCTGTCTGGTGGACCCCAGCCATAAACAAACTATACAATAGAAGGAGGAGGCTACTGCATGATAGAGCAAAATCCCAAAAAGGGAAGGCATCTCTGATCAGTATTAGCAAAAAACTACGGGCACTCATAAAATCATCTAAGGCCAGCTTCAAGAGAAAAATTGCACAGGACACTAAGGATAATCACAAGGCTTTCTTTAGTTATGTTAGGAACCTGAGTGAGAATTCCCAGATATGCTCAGAATTAGTCCAAAATGACAAAAAATACATCGAACCCACAGACATTGCCAACATCCTAGCTGACAGGTTCAGCGCAAACTTCTTCCCCAACAAAAGGGCAAATATCTATCCCAACAGAGTGCTGCCCCCCTGACATCTCAGATGCTCAGGTAAGAGCTGCCCTCTCCAAAGCAAAAAACACAGCATCAATGGGACCAGACGGTGTCCCAGGCTGCGTCCTACATGAACTCCAAGAAGAGCTAAACCCAAACATAAAATTACTGTTCAATCTCAGCCTTACTACAGGATATGTACCCAAAGAGTGACGTACAGCAACAGTGGTCCCTCTCCACAAAGGTGGTGCCTCAACGGATCCTGGAAACTATCGCCCCATAAGCCTGACTAGCTTGGTCTGCAAAGCTATGGAAAGAATCATCATGGACCTCATAAATAAAGACATTGGGGACCTACAGACACTGGATCCTACCCAGTTCGGCTTTGTTAAGGGCAGATCCTGCCTCTTAAACCTGGTTGATTTCTTTGAAACAGTCGCCAAGGCCATTGACGAGGGGAAGGTGGTCTACACAGCCTACCTGGACCTCGCAAAAGCCTTTGATACAATACCCCACTCAGGCATTATAGATAAGCTCACCAGCTTAAATATAAACCCCTATGTCACTAGATGGGTTGCAAACTGGCTCAAGGACAGAACCCACATGGTTAGAATTGCTGGAGCCAGGTCAGACTCCAAACCAGTTACAAGTGGCATCCCACAAGGCTCAGTCCTGGGACCTCTCTTGTTCGGTATATATTTCTCGGAGGTACAGGCCAACATGGAAGGACTGTGACTGACCAAGTTCACAGATGACTGCAAACTGGGCACCATAATCGACTCTCCAGCTGACACAAGCATCCTCCAAAAGGGCCTCATAGAAACAGACAATTGGTGCCAGAGCCATGGCCTCAAGCTAAACTCCAAAAAGCGTATAGTCATCCCCTTTGTCAAAAACAAAGTGCCCACAAATTACCACATAGGTGGTAATCCATTAAGTACAGAAGAAGTAATTAAGGACCTGGGGACCCAAGTTGATAGCAATCTCTCATTTGACAACCACATGGCCAAAGTGGTTAGAAAAACATTTTATACAGCCCATCTAATCATAAAGGGATTCACATCTAGATCAGGGGAGGTCATTGTGCCTCTTTACTCATCCCTCATCAGGCCCATAATTGAGTACAATGCCCCTTTTGGGATGTACCTTACCAGACACCTACAGCAACTGGAAAGACCCCAAAAGTACCTCACCAAGAGGATCAAAGGGCTCAAACAGATGCCATATGCTGCCCGGTTAAAGAAACTCCAGCTCTACTCAGTGGCATACCGCCTGCTCAGAGGCGATCTGTGCCTGACGTATAAAGCCATGTCCAACCCGGAATTAATGGACATGCTGCACCTCAGAAAATCCAAATCCCATCGAGCTACGCACTCGAGAGTCTTGAACCCCAGCACTGAAATAAATAGGACATGCTGGAGGGACAGATTCATAACCCAGAGGCTCCCTTCACTCTGGAATAAAATCCCAGTCCAGGTTAGGCAGAGTCCCTCATTGACTCTCTTCAAGAGGAATCTTGATGAGTGGATGGGAGATCATAGGTTTACCCCGGGTATCACTTCTGTGTCACTGTTAGACAGAGGCATAGTATATTAACCTCGAAAAAGGGCATAGCAAAATTAATTTAAAATGGGTGGCGAAAGCCAAACACACTCTGGCTAGGCTTATAAATGCCCTAGGGCAGATAGCCTAGTATGAACCTATGAACCTATGAACTTATGAACCTATTAGGTAGATGTCCATTAGCTGAAAAAAATATCGGTTAATTTCATTCCATCTCTGTGCCGTTATTTCATCCCTAAGATTTTCCAACTAGCCTGCATCATACCATCTCTCGACAAACTCATGGGTCATATCCATCATTTGTCTAGCACATATGTTGTCAGCTGTGATCAATCTATTTACTCTCATGTATTGGCTTTTTTCAACCCCTTTAAAGTTGTGTCCAGCATGCATACTTTTCCTATGCAGATATTTATTAGTATGCACCTCTTTCTTATAAATGCTTGTATTCATACGTTGACCCACCAATTGAATTTTAACATCCAAATAGTTTATATTTAATTTGGAAAAGTTCATTTCAAAACTCAAAAAGCTAGTTGTTTGATTTAGGTAACGTGAAAAATCATCAAGTGCATTTTCAGTACCATGCCATACAATAAACACATCATCAACAAAACGTTTGTAAAATAGAATATTAGATCTATATTCATTCTCATGTTCATCAAAAACAAATGTATCCTCCCAATTCCCAAGAGTGAGATTGGCACATGTGTTGGCCACTGGACTACCCATCGCTACACCCAACTGTTGGAGGTACACCTGTTATTAAACAAGAAAATATTATTTTCTAAGGTAATCTCCAACAGTTCACAGAATGTTTCAATATGTCTAGCATTACATTTACCATGCCTACATAAAATCTGTCTTATACTGCTCACACCATATTCATTCGGAATAGAAGTGAAAACAGACAATGTCTAGAGTTATAAAAAGAAAGTCCATTTCAATTTTCATACCAGTCATATACCAAATTAAGAAATTGACCAGTATCCTTAATAAAACTTTGTACCTAACGTAGATATTCCTTTAGTATACCTTGTAAATAGGCAGAGATGGGTTCCATGATCTATCCTCTGCCAGAGACAATTGGTCTCATAGGGGGCCTATGCAAGGATTTATGTAATTTAGGTAGGCCATACAAGACCAGAATAGTAGGACTAGGTACAGTTAAAAAATTAAAGATATCTATTGTTATGTCATCATTAATCTGTAACTCATAAACACTAATGTTCATTTTACTAATGATTCTATTAACATCAGCATCCTGAATTGGCCTAAATGTCTGTGTATCTATCAATAATTCATGCATTGCAGTTATATAATCAGTGCACTTTATAATTACTATACAGCCACCTTTGTCTGCTTCCTTAACTATAATGTCCTTATTAATCTGTAAATTGTGTAATGCTTGAGTTTCATGTGCAGATGGATGCACAGGAAACTAAATAATTTTTCCTACACATTACCTGATCTGCTGGTGGGTGACTGAGGACATATGTGTGTGTGTGTGTGTGTGTGTGTGTGTGTGTGTGTGTGTGTGTGTGTGTGTGTGTGTGTGTGTGTGTGTGTGTGTGTGTGTGTGTCTGTGAGTTTGTATATATACAAGTCAGTTTTGATGTCTAATATTTTTATAACAGTTTAAGTGGCATCTTTCTTTGAATTACTGCCACTCCTTTCATACAACTAAACATAAAGGCAGCAAAACCATCAACTTTATGTCACTGTTGTATATGAGAATGGAGCTGATGTACTTAAAAGCTAAGCTAACATTTATTAATCCTTCCTGCATAATCCTCTTGTAGAATCAGTTGCACTCAAAAAGTAAAATAAAATAAAATACAAAAAGTAAAAAACACATACAAAAAAACACCACTAGTAACATAAAAAGTGGACCACCGTCTACATAGTTGGTAATTTATTTATCTGTGCATAAGAAACACAAGATAATCCCATCATAAAAATTATTGGTCAGAAAATGATGGAGTCTGAATTTTGTTTACACACACACCAGTGCAAAAGCAAGTCCTTTTACAGTATATATTGTGAATAACTTAATTTATTGGACTGCATAAATCTGTTGATTTAGCAGCTGTTTTATGCAAGTTATCAACTGTATGAATGTGCAATAGCAGCTCTAGTAGAATGCAATTCAGTGGAAAACACTTCACTTCACTGTAAATAAAAATTTCATTAGATGATGTCGCTGAAAAATGCCACTTTTTTAACTTTCTTTTTGCTTATTTTTACAGTCTACGGTAAGCAGATGTTTTCTCCTGTTCTGGCTTCTACCAGCCTAGTAAACACCTATGACCCTATGGCACCTTACCATGAGAAAAAAGGGGACACTTATTTATATGCATCTTGTTCTATACATTCTCACATCAGTGCATTTTAATTATTGGATTACAAATGTGCTTACTAAGCTTTTGGAGATTAAACTGCTTTTTATGAGAGTTTGCTAAGAAACAGATGCCTTTTATAGGAATACTTTAAAGGCAGATTTGGCTAAGTAATACTATGAATGGTTGGATGTTACTACTCAGTACATTTGCCAAAATGAAATCCCAAACAATAAAACTCAAATCAAATTGTTCTGCACAAATTGGTGCATGTTATTTTTGATGTGAAAATAAATGTGAAGTTTAGAAAGTTTGTGTACACATGTATCTTAGGATTTCAGCCATTTGGATATCTTTTTACAGAAAATAATACATTTGGCATGATTTTAAGGTTGAAACAACTTTAACTTGAAAAGATATATGAATGATATATGGCAGACTCTGGAAAGTTCAGATGGAACAGTGTACAAGATTACGCCTACATTTCTGTATAAACGATAGCATCAGATGCATGTTGGAAGTCCATCTAATGTTTCTTACAGCTGCAGACAAAAATGATGGCAAGTTACAGTGCAGGTCATGACACTGAAAAGTTGTCTCTCTCTGCATTACAGCTAAACAATATAAGCAAAATGTGTGGATTATCATATTTTTCCAGTAGCTTATTTACTTTGGGGAACAGGAAAGTTAATGTCTTTTCTTGATACACGCACACTATACTTTTTTTTTTTTTTGTTGACTTTACTACTTATGCTCAATGAGTCACAGAATCTACTTAACAGTGGATATAAAAAAGTGTACACACGCCTGTTAAAATGCCAGGTATTTGTGATATAAAAAAATGAGACCACAATAAATAATTTCAAAACTTTTCCCACCTTTAATGTTACCTATAAACTGTACGATTCAATTGAAAAACAAACAAATCTGTTAGGAGAATAAATATAAAATATAAAAAAAATGTACATTAAGCTGGTTATGTAAGTGTGCACATCCTTAAACTAATACTTTGTTGAAGCACCTTTTGATTTAATTACAACATTCAGTCTTCTTGGGTACACATCTGCCATCAATTAAAGACACTCTGATTAACCCCAAATACAGTTCAGCTGTCCTAGTAGGATTTTCTTGACATTTACTCAGTTGCCTGCTACAGCAAAGTCATGGTTCGCAGAAAGCTTACAAAGCATCAAAGGGACTAAAACTGGTCAGGGAGGCTGCCAAAAGACCTGCAGCAAAACTGAAGTAGCTGCATGAATTTCCCACAAGTACTGGTTGTGTACTACATGTGACAATAATCTCCCATATTCTCCATATGTCTGGACTATGGGGTAGGGTTGCAAGATGGAAGTCTTTTCTTACACAGAAAAACATCCAGGCCCAAATAAATCTGGAAAACAATACATCAAGTCTCCCAAAAGCATGTGGGAAAATGTGTTATGGTCTGAAGAGACCAAGGTTGAAATTTTTACCCACAATTATAAAAGGTACGTTTGGCTCAAAAACAACACTTTGCATCACCAAAAGAACATGATCGACATGGTAAAGCATGGTGATGGCAGTATCATGCTTTGGGGTTACTTTTCTTCAGCTGGAACTAGGGCTTTAGTCAAGGTGGAGGGGAATTATGAACAGCTCCAAATACCAGTCACTTTTTGCCCAAAATTTTCAGGTGTCTGCTAGAAAGTTGAAGATGAAGAGGAATTTCACCTTTCAACACAACAATGACCCCAAACATATATCCAAATCAACAAAAGAATGGCTTCACCAGAAGGTTATAGGTCACATTAAAGATGGAAAAAGTTTTGAAATGATTTATTGTGGTCTCATTTTTTTATATCACTAAAACCTGGTATTTTAACAGGGGTGTGTACACTTTTTATATCCACTGTAGATCATCACTTGTACCCTATAATGTGCTCAGCATACAAAAAAACATGTTATGTTTTTTTCAATTAAAATACATTTACATATTTTAAATATCATTTTAAACTATATATAATATGTACAATAGCCTGACTTTCAATTATATACACTGTAAGTTATTAAATATAGAATTAACAGATCAGTTACCAGAGATACAATATTGATTATTGCAGAGTGTCCAACAAAGGTATAACATTCTTCCAAGGATTATTTACCAATGGCCTGGGATAGATTCATAGTTTTTTTATTTTTATTTCCATCGATGCAGTTGTCTTAAGTAAAGTGCAGAATTCTTCCAAGGTCGGGGGTGTATTTGAATTCCACCTTCTGGTTACGCATTTCCTAGATATAGCAAGTATTGTCCATAACAAATGCATATTTGTCTTACTCAGGTAGGGACCTTCATTTACATTTAGTATAATCAATGCTTTAGTTAAGTTAAAAGATTCATTAAATAAAGCTTGTAAAAAATGACTGATTCCATTCCAATATGATTTAATTTTATTACATTCATAAAAAATATGAATCCAGTCTGCTTTATGTGACTTTTCACACCTCCAGCAAAAAACATTTGTAGTAGTACTGATCATTTTGATTCTATCTGGTGTTAAAAATGCTTTATGTAAGTATCTCCAGTTAAATATTTCCAGTACTGTGTGTAAGAAGTGTAATTAACTGACAGTAAGATGTTAGTTTTAATTTCTTCTGTTAACTGCAATGACTGACCTTTTGTTAAGAACTGCCAGTATGATGGTTTTGGAATTGTTTTACATGTTATTAACTTTTTATATAGATTTGAAATGGAATTTTTCTTTTCACAACTATTATATATAAATTCATACAGAAAACTTATTAGATTTGGAATATCTTTAAATGAGGAATTATTAATTAATCTGTATAAATCTTGAGTGTATATTAGTATGCTTTGTAAGGTTAACCAGTCCTGTGTTGGAATATAGTAAGCAGTTTTTAACATATGTATATCTAAAACATTTAATTTATTTACACATTGAAACCAGCATAATAGTCCATTTTGTTCCCAGGAGGTTATTGTTTCCTATATATTTTGTGAGGAAAGTTCTTAGTGATGGTAAATGGGGTTAAAAGGTCAAACCAAAGTTTTAGATCTATGTTTGCATTGATAAGTTTGCTAAAGGAATTGATGCAATGATTAATCAGTATTGTTTTAGAAGGTTTTGTTATATTATATTGTACATGTATGCATAGTATGTACCAGGGTTTGTTTGATTTGTCTACTATTAACATTTTTTAACAGATTAAATTCATTTGTTAGTATAGCCATTGTTAAGTCTTTCCAGTTGGCAAAATAATTTGGGTTTATCCAGTCCATTGTAGTTTTAAGCACAGATGCTTTTATATATGTTTCTATTTCTGGGAAGTTCAATCCTCCTTGTTTCCAGGATCTAATTTGATGAGTTAGAGCTACACTATTCTTTTTGGGATACCATAAAATGTTATTAAACATGACTTTATTTCTTTATGAATGCATATTTCAGGAATTAACTGTAATGCTAATGCTACATATAGTATTTTTGGCAATAAGACCAGTTTTATTAATTGCAATCTGTCTTCAAAAGTTAATATAATTTTGTTCCACTTTTCTAGATATATTTTTATTGTTTCAATAATGTTTTTATAATTTATTAATATTGTTTCATTTATAATTTTGCATAACACTATTCCTAAATAATTTATCATAAGTTCTTGTTTTCCTATGATGGATTTATCTGTAACTTGTGGTTCTTTTTTCTTATTTAAAACTAGGAATTTTGATTTTGATCTATTAAAGTGTAGACCTGAAATCTTATAAAATTTCTCAAAAAGCATTATTTTAGATATGTACTGGTCACAGGCTTCTATTCCTTTTATTCTTGGATTATTGCATATTATTTCTGCAAGTATTTCTATAGCCAAAGTAAATAAAATAGAAGAAAGGGGGTATCCTTGTTTAGTACCTTTCATTATATGGATAGATTCTGAGGTGAAAGGACCTAATTTAATGTAGGCTAAGTTATTAATATATATGTTTTTTTAGTAATAAGATTAAGGGAGGAGGAAATTCAAATAATGATAAAGTTTTAAATAGATATTCCCAGTTGAGGGAATCAAATGCTTTTTCTATGTCTAATCCGAATGCAAGTGTTTCTCTATCTTCTTTGTTCATATAATCTGTAAGAGTAAGTATCCTTTTAATATTATCATATGTGTGCCTGTTATATAAATCCAGTTTGATCATTATTAATTGCCTTTGAAAAGTGGGATTTTCATTCTGTTAGCTAGGATTGACATGAATATTTTGTAATCATTATTCAGCAATGATATAGGTCTGTATGAGGTGCAAAGGTCTGATGGTTTATTATCTTTTAGAATTGGTGTTAGGAGAGAATATTTCCATGAGGGTGGTACTTTTGCTTTTGACTGGACTTCTAGCAAAGTTTTATGAAAAAGGGAGATTACTGTTAAAGGGAAGAGTTTGTAAATTTCCATAATTATGCCATCTATCCCTGGAGCTTTGTTAGATTTACTTTCTTTTATTTTGTCAACAATTTATTTGTAGGATATAGGTTTTTGTAGGTCTAGTTTTATGTTTTCTGGATTTTTTTAATATTGATAAGGTTTGTATCTAAGTTTATTTGGTTGGTATCTAAATCTTCTTTTTTGAAGTGTTCTATATAATGGAAGTGAAATGCTTCAAGGATGTCTCCTATATCTGATACTTTTTTCCCTTTCTTTTCATGATATATACTACTAATGTTATTTGCTTTAAATTGTATTTTAATTCTTGTAGATAAGTTATGTAGATATCTGGGGGAGGTGGCTAATGAGTTTATTTTTAAATTTTCCAAGGCTAGACAAGTTTTGTGTGTTAGAATTTCATTACATTTTTTATGCAATTCCTCTACTTTTTTTTTTTTTTTTTTTTTAGATTTTGATGTCAAGGGTCTGGTTTGCAAGTCTAATGATTCAGATTCCCACTCTCTAACTTTGGTTTTGTACCAGTTAAAGGTCTTACCAAATAAATATACTTTTAATGAGTCTATGACTCTACTGATTTCTGTTGTTTTATTAATTTCAAGAAATAACTGTAGTTATGACAACATCCAGGGTCTGAATTCTTTAATTTTCGTGATATATGATGGAATTCTAGTTGAAAGGATTAAAGGTTTAAACTCTATTTGGAGCTTCATTATCAGAGAGTCATGATCTAAGAAGGGGCATGGAACTATTGAGAAGTTGAGGATTTTTGTTTGTAAATCTTGAACTATGAATAATTTGTATATTCTGGTTTGTGTTCCAAATCTATGGTCTTTATGGGAAAATAATAAGGATTTATCATCTTTTTCTTTAAAAGTGTCTATTAAATGAAATGAACCAATCTATCTTTTTAAGAATTTTGAAACAGTTGCTATGCGATAAGACTTCTTGGTGGTTTCAGAAGCTTCTAACGTACAATTAAAGTCTCCTCCCAGTATAGGATTTCCTTTATAATTATTGGAAATAAAATATAGGTCTTTTTTAACTGTTACTGCTCCAATTCCTGGGAACCAATATAGATTAGATAAGGTCCATATTCTGTTATTAAATTTAATTATAACAAATGCTAGTAGACCTACTTTGTCTTCATATTTATAAATAACTTTTGGAGTGATTATGTTTTTCTTCCAGAGAATTGATACTCCTTTTGTCTTTGTTCTATAGGAGGCTTAAGCTAAGACTGTATAGCCCATAAGGTTCCAAATAAAGCTATCATTAGTCTTAAAATGCATTTCCTGGAGAAATACTACTTGTGCCTTATTTACATTTAAATATTTTAGTAAGTTTGATCTTTTATTTGCATTACTTAAGCCTTTAGTATTTAATGATAAGAATATTAAATCCATTTCAAGTTATTGTTGGAAGAAACATTTTGCTTCTTTTTTATTTTGATTATAGTAGTTTACCATACTCTCTGATAACATTGAATGTTATTTTTATGTGTGTAAACTTGGGAGTGTAATTTAATGTTCTTTCTTCTTTAAATACAAGTAGGGTAAAATTCTGATCAGGCTTTAAAAAAGTACTTCTATAAAACATTAATTCTAAAGTATCAAATACAAGTAAATATGAATTTCCCATTAAACATGGAATGAAAGTCATTCCTAATCCAATAGATAAAGATAGATATATTGGATTATCACTCATACCTTTATCCAACAATATCAACTGAGCTCCATATTTTAAATTATTATATGGAGAATTTCCTTAAAAGAGATATGAAATTCTATATTATTCTATTATTATTCTATAGTATTTTATATATCGGGATGGAATGTTAGTACTGTAAACAATTATGTTGACTTAGAAAATATCCAATATTTAGTTACCCTTAAGAGATCCCAAACATGTCAGATATGTCATTTCGGATAAATTAAATGCAACAGAGGAGCATACACTAAATAAGCCACCAACAAATAGATTATTACTAAAATAATTTGACTAAAAGGACACTGTAGGAGACAATGAGTGATTACCAATGAAATATGAATTTACTGTAGGTGTACTGTCTTCCTTTACTTTTCCAAACTTCAGCTCACCAACTTCAACTTAGACTTATGAAAAGAAATGGCTTATCAGTGGTATCCTGACTCTGAGTATAGGCACCCTACATTCTAGTGTGCAGTGATTTTACATATTTATAGATTTACAAAGCAGAGTCTAAGAATGAACTATGATCACCCTGACAATTCCAGTCCTGCATAGGGCACCTCCTGCTTCCAGTGTGGGTAATCACATCAGGTCTAGAATGAATGTAAAGGCACCTATATGGTAATCAAGACTTACCTTAGGTAAGTATTAATCAAATGGTATTTAGAGCATCTTAGAGAGTTCTCGGGGCAGTTAGAATACTCTTAAGCCTCTCCTCCCTTGACCAAAAACAGAGATTTCCCTTCCCTTTCTTTCCATTGTTTTAAATCAGTACTAATAAAAGAAATTCAGCAAACATAGGTAAACAGAACTAACATTCAGTAGTCTGTCTTGTACATGACTCGCAATCCATTAAACAAGTCAGTGACTAACATCACTTTAGTAAACATTATAAAGACAAATTAGAAATAATTTTCTAGCTCTTTAAATTTGCTGATAAAGCAAAAAGTTAACAATAAGCTATTTTAACTAAAAGTGTAAAGCATTTCAATTTTTCCTTGCATGTATACATTTCTACTTATATTGTAGTGTCAATAGCTGTCTTTGAAATCTGTACAATACTTCACTTCTTCAAATCATTCCTTTTTCAATTCAGGTTTTGTTTTGTCAAAACATCAACGATATTTCAAGGGCACAATTAATAAAATTTGACTGATGTTTCAAATAACTTGTTAGCTGCCAGTTGAGTTACAATGTATGGTTAGTGCAAATATAGCATGTTGCAAAAATAATATGTATTTTTCGTGTGGTCTAGAGACAGTCATATGCAAGTGACATACATAACATAGCATGTATAGAGCAGATAGCTTATGGATTCAGGTTGTTAAAGTAAGTTATGCTTATTAATCAGGCAGTTTCATTTAAGTTCACAAGTAATTTGGGGACATTTCAGTTGAGTTTCCAGGAATGTGTAGTCCAATGTGATTAATTGAGTCCTCTTTTCCTCATAAACATATGTCACAATTCATTAAACAAAGCAGAGTCTAACACCTGTCTAATAATCATTATAAAGACAAATAATAGTAACTTCCTAGCTCTTCAAACTTTCTTATATCACAAAATGTTGACAGTAAGCTATTTTAACTGGAAGATTAAACATGTCAATACTTCCTTGTGAATATATATTTTTACTTTTACTGTAGTGTCAAGAACTGTCTTTGAAATCTATGCATTACTTCACTTCTTTCAAGTCATTCATTTTACAGTTCAGATTATATTTTGTCAGAATGTCAATAGCATTTCAAGGGCACATTTAATATTTAAACTGATATTTTAAATGAATAGCTATCAGTTGCCAAGTGAGTATGTACAGAGTGTGAGGTAACTGCAAAGATAACATGTTGCAAAAAGTAATATGTATCTTTTCATATGCTCTAGAGACTGACAATTTCAAGTAATATATAAAATGAAATGTTTACTGTGCAGACAGCTTGTGGAATCAGCATGTTAAACTGAGTAATACTGTTTAATCAAGCAGCTACATTTAAGTGCACATGTAGTTTGGGAACATTTCAGTTGTTTTTCCAGGAATATGTAATCTTATGGGGATAAATCATAAAATATTTACAAATAGTCCTATTATGTATTTATTTTAACTTGCGTAGGCTGTTTTTCATTTTAATGACTAAACAACATTACTTGTTCTTATTATTTGTTATCGGTGAAGCTAAAATCACTTCACAGGTTCACAGTGTCCTTAGAAACTATGGAAATGCAAATAGAATGTGAAGAAAGCTTTACTTCTCTTAACCAACAGTACATTTCCCCCTACTTGTTAATACTAAAAGGAAATAATTCAAAGGACATATGTACATGAATGGAACATTTCAGAGATAATCACGAACATGTCCCTAAACCCAATAAGCATAACCGTGACTATCATTAATCTAATAAATACTGTAATAACAATTAATTAAGTTCACTATTCCAATTAGTCTACCTTAAAACTAGATTATTTTAGACTATTATTTATCTGTGTATAGACAGTGAGTTATTAAATATATACAGACTATATTAGTATAGTAAATAGGAGAATTTAGAAAGGGAGACAAGATGCAGTTAAAATAAATAATGAGAAAATAGAGAAGATGGAGAAATAAAAGAGAAAATTAAGAGAAAATACACCTATACTATGTATGTATGTTGATTTACAGTACATATATTTTATGTGCTATATAACCCTCCTTATGTGAAAGAAAAGTACCCTGTTTTACATACCTGAGGTAATGTGAAAACTCTCATGTATCATCTATTTTCAAAAAATCTAGATAAAGATTCCAGTAGTTAGTTATCTTTGTTTAAAAATTCCAAGCAGTAAAATTGGTCCTTTAAAGTAATGTTAAAACAATTCATATCATAGTAGATGCTTTGAGAGATTTGGCTGTAACAGTATCAGTCTTTTGCTTCTTCTTTTTGACATCTGTCCAGACATTTGTTTCTTTTGTTCTCTTGAGAGAAGGTGACATCCAATCCATATCTTCTGGTAAAGTAATCACATTATTAGTATTAATAAATGAAGAGGCCTCCTCTAAGTCAATAAAAGTCCTCATCTTGTTGGCATACAGTATTCTTATCTTAGCTGGATATGCAAGTTGTGTCTTGATGTTATTTTGTTTCAGAAACTTTATCATTGGCCACACTTTTTTCCTTTGTTCCATTATTCTAGATGAATAGTCGTTATCAAATCTTATCAGGCTCTGTTTATATTTTAGAGGTGCCTTCCTCCAAGCAGATCTTAAAATCAGTTCCTTGTCCAAGTATGAAAAAAAAATTGATAACTATTGACCTAGGAGGAAAGTCTGAGTTAGTGTGCCCTTTCAATGCTAAAGGAAAGTCCTTTTTTTTTAATTTAAAAAGTCAGGGATCCAGCTTGATAAAAAGGAAATAATACCCTCACCTTCTGTGTTTCCAGGTAATCCAAAAATCCTGATGCTATTTCTCCTCTCCCTATTTTCCAAGTCATCTACTTTATTAACCAAGGAAAAGTGTTTTGTTTAAGAAGCAGTTCTTTCTCTGTTTCCTCTTCCTTAAGTCTGCTTTCTAAGTCAACTAGAGAAACCTTTATTCCTGCTATCATTGTCTGGTGGTGTTGTAGCATTTGCTTGAGGGTGTCAGCCTGTTTTTGACTGCTTGTTTTAAGATTTACTAGGTTCTCTTTAAAATCATCCATCTTCAAAGACAATTCCTTCAGGGTAGATGTCATCTGTTGTATTTCCTTCTTTAAGGCAGCATCCTGGTGAGAATTCCTTGAGTTGCTCATTTTAACAAGTGAGTATATCTCCAAGTTTTTTGACAGAAAATTATTTGTAAAACTTCACCAAAGTTTCTAATTATATAAATTAGTCCTTTATCTATAAGATTTTATACTTTGAAGAAAAAAAAAGAATATTTTTTTCCTGTCTTATTTGACTAATTGTATGGAGCTCTAAAATACTGCTGCTTTTATCTAGCCATTCAGGCTCTGACCCCCCCCCCGATTAATATTTTTTAGAAATATTTTATCTCTGTGATTTATACATATTTTTCATTTTTTCAGTGTCTGAAGTAGGATACTGTCTTTTTAGAAACTAAATGACAAAAATACATTATTGTATTGTTTGGAAAATCATCTATCCCAGGGAACTACTACACTAACAATAATATCCTAAACGTTTACCCAGTTGTTTGGGGTTTCAGAACTTATGTGGACAGTGACCTAATTTCTTACCAACATGTGTCAATTGTTGTCAGAAAGTCCTTCTTTACTGCACAGCTTGTAAGCAAGGGGATTGTGCCTAGATCTAGGGATGTTATTCTCCCCTTTACACAGCCCTTATTAGGCCGGACTTTGAATATAATCTTCCCTTTGGCAACTATCTATCCAGACACATGCAACAAGTGGAACACCCACAAACGTACCTTACTAAAAGGGCACAAGGCCTAAACAACATGTCCTATATGGAATGACTCAAAGCCCTGTCACTATGCTTGGCATCCTACAGATTGCTAAGAGGTGTGTGACATGTGTCTGACATACAAGGCATCAGCTGACCCATAACTGATGGATTTACTGCACATAAGCAAATCAAATGACATCAGAAATACTCAGTCTAAGGAGCTAAATCTCTTCTTCAACATCAACAGAATGGTTTGGAGGGTCAGATATATCTCGCAGAGAATACCGCTACTGTGGAACAGACTCCCCATCCACATAATACAAAGTTTAACCTGTCCGTATTCAAGCATGACTTAGATATATGGAAGGGAAACATTAAATTTACCCCAGGACTGCATCATGACATACAAATGGATAGACGCAGCTCCTACATGCTTTATTCCATGAATCGGTCCCCTCAAATTATTTATGGTATGATCACAGTCATTGTCATTACAGATAACACATAATTATCATTCATAGGTTGAGTAGGGCCAGTTGATACCCAATAGTTTATTTTGAGCTCAAAAAGGGAACTGGCTAGGCTTAAAATGGCTACAAGGGCAGCTAACCTAGTTCTTACCTATACAAAGTACAGTTGTATACACTTATCATAAATGTAGATGTTCAAGTGTATTCAATGTTGCAGTCATCACATTTGGGTTATCCCTGCCAGGGTAGCCCCCAGTCAGCCCGAATACCAGAGGGCTTAGTATTTCTGCATCAGTTACTGTCACTTCAGGACTGACGTTAGGTCATCGGTAGTATAAAGTAAGGCAACTGACACATTACATACATTTTTCTTGCCCTAACTGTCAGACCCCCACCCCCAAGTGGGAGCCAGGTTATGATGGAAGAACCCCACCAGTAGAAAGTAAATACTAAAATGTTCCGTGTAAGTAGAGAGAGAAAAAAAAGAGGGGGAGGGAGGGAAGGAAACCAGGACTTTAACAGTAAATACACTTGAAGATCTACATTTATGGCAAGTGTACACAACTGTACTATGTTCTTCATGTTTCACTGTTGCAGTCATCACATTTGGCTCAATTTCCAAAGCTGAGAAAAAGGGTGGAGGCAGTCAAGGAGACTAGGAGCTGGCTAGGATGCACTGTAAGATTGCAATGGCAAAGCTTGCCCTTGATTTGGAGAAAATAGGCAGGTGGTAATGCTTGGTGAAAGTGTGAACAGATGTCCAGGTGGCAGCCTTCAAGATGTCACTGGTGGGGACACCTCTGAGGAAAGCTGCAGAGATGGAGGCTGATCTGGTGGAGTGAGTCCTGACCCCCTTAGGGGGAGGTTTCCCATGTTGCTTGCAACAGAAATGGATGCAGTGTGCTATCCATTTGGAAACTGTTTGTTTGGAAATGGCTTTGTCCTCTGCTCTTGCAGCAAAGCTAACCAATAACTGATCAGACTTTCTGAAAGGGTTATTCCTGTCTAGATAGAATCTGAGCTGTCTGTGCACATCAAGAAAGTGCCGGATCCTTTCCCCCTTGTTTTGTAGGTTAGGAAAAAAGGTGGGAAAATGAATGGATTGGTTGAGAGCCCCACTGGACACCACTCTGGGCATGAAGGATGGGTTAGTCCTGAGTGTAACCTTGTCAGCATGGAAGATTGATGAAGGGCTCCACATCCTTCTGGCTGAAGTGATGGCCAGAAGAAAATCTGTCTTCCAGGAGAGAAATTTTAACTCTGCTAAAGATGCTGGTTCAAAGGGTGGCAGGGTGAGCTTTTCCAACACAAAGTTAAGGTCCCAAGCTGGGATGGGTGCTCTTCTGGGTGGCCTCAAGTTGCTAGTCCCTCTTAGGAATTGTTTGATCAGAAGGTGTTAGAAAAGTGGCTGCTCAGTGTGGAAATGAGCAGAAATAGCAGAGGCATGAACTGTAATAGAGGAAATGGAGAGACCACTATGTAGCAGGTCAGCTAGGTAATCTATGATGAGAACTAGGGAGGGCTGTACCTATCTGCTCCCTTGGCCTGAATACAGGTGCAGAACCTTTTCCATTTGTCAGCATATGACGTTATAATGCTAGGGCATCTGGCCTCACGTATAACATCTAGAACCTGTTTACTGTGGTCGGCAGATTGATCAGTAGTCAAGGAATAAGCCAGGCTGCCAAATTGAAGGACTGCAATTGGGGGATGCATGAATACTCCATCCCTCTGGGTCAGGAGGGTTGGGGTCTGAGTGAGTTACCATGGTGGCAGTGGGGGCAGGCTGCACATCAGTGGGAATGAGTGCTGGTGAGGCCAGTCTGGAGCAATAAGACTTGTCCTTGGTTTTTCCTCCCCTATTTTGAGCAGTACCCTGGTGATGAGAGGTAGTGGAGGATATTCATAGACTGACAGATTGATCCAGGGGAAGGATAGGGCATCCACTTTCCAAGCCATGCAGTGATGTTCTCTGGTGCTAAACTTGCTGAGCTGATGGTTGGTGTAGGAGTCAAACAGGTCAACCTTCGGGGTGCCCCATTTCTGAGTTATTAGGGTGAAGGTTCTTTTGACTAGCTGCCACTTGTGTGAGTCCAGAAGATTTCTGCTTAAGTGGTCTGCCAGAGAGTTTAGAGAACCTGGCAGGAATTGTGCTAACAGGTGGAGTTGCATGACAGGGGCTGTGTGCCAAAGAGTCATGGCCAGCCTGCATAGAGGGTAGGAGTGAGTCCCTCCCTGCTTGTTGATATACAACATTACAGTGGTGTCATCTGTTTTGATCAGGAGAGCCCCTGGAGAGATTTAGGGGTCTGAAAGCTGTCAATGCATGCTGGACTGCTAACATCTCTTTCTGGTTGTTGTGCAGATGGGTTTGCTGTGGGCTCCATTGGCTCTGTATGCACCTGCCATCCAGGTGAGCACCCCGAGCATAGTCTGATGCATCTGTGGTGAGGGTCTGGGTGGTGGGGGGTGGTGAGAATGGTAGTCCCTTGTTGTGGGAGCATGCTGCTGCCCACCAAAGAAAATCTTTCCTTAGGCAAGGTATCACTGTTATAAGAGTTTCCAGGTCTTGAGAGTATTGACACCAAAGGCTTTTTAGGTACCATTGAAGTTTCCTCATATGCATTCTGGCATATGGTATGAGTATAATGCAAGATACCATGAACCCCAGAGCTTGCAGGATTTTCCTTGCAGATGACTGGGGTCTGGTGGCTAGTTGAGAGAAGTAGGCTGATAGGTAAGTTTGCTTTTCTGGTGTAAGGAATGCCATCTGGGATGCTGTGTCCAGGCTTGCTCCCAGGAATATAATCTTTTGGGTGGGTACTAGTTTGGATTTCTTTTCATTGATAGTGTACCCTAGGGAGGTCAGCAGGGACTTTACAAAGGCCAGGTGCTTGAGCAGCTTTTCCTGACTGTCTGCCTGAATTAGGCACTCATCTAATTATGGGTATTTTTGAATATTCCTTTCTCTGCAAAAGGCAATGGCGGGAGCCAAATATTTTGTAAAAACTCTGGGAGCAGTAGATAAGTCAAAGGGAAGTGCAGAGAACTGAAAGTGCAGGGATCCTGCCCTGAAACACAGATATTTCCCGCATGATTCCCTGATAGGGATGTGGAGGTAGGCCTCTTTTAGGTCTACGGTGGCTAGCCAAGCATCCTTGGAGAGCATGGATTGTAGTTGCTGGAGGGTGAACATTTTGAATTTTGGTATCACCAGGAAGGTATTTAGAATGGACAGATCGAGGATGGGGCCTCATAGAAACCTTGGCCTATCTGTTCTGCAGGAACATGGTCTATTGCCCTCATAGAGAGTAGGGAAAGGACTTGCTTTTTTGTCTCTGCACAAGGGTTTGGAGGTAGATCTGGGAACCATTTTGGGGTTGGAAGAGTGTGGAAAGAAAATTTGTATCCCTGGAACACTATGTTGAGGACCCAGTGGTCATTGGTAATGCTGGCCCAGGTGCTTGTGTGAAAGGAGAGTTTCCCCCTAGGGGTAAGTGTAGGGAGGGGGTGGGGGATGAGAGTCATTGTGAGTTATCATGAGAGGGTGGCTTAGAGCTCCCTGCTTTTGAAGTGGAGGATTTCCACTGTTTTGATCTCTGCATTCCCTGTAGCTGTTGTCTGGGGGGGTCTGCTTCCCCAGGGTCTGGGCTGAACTGACCTGATGGGAACAGGAAAGGACCAGTGCTTGGAGGGGCAATGCCTGCTGAACCTTGATGGCTGGACCTGTAGGAAATACTTAACTGTTTGCATAGATTTAGCTTTTTCTTCAATCTTTTTTAAGACCTCTTCTTCCTTAGTGTCAAATAAGTTGTCTTTGTGCAAGGGTGCATCCAATAATTTAGATTTAACATGGTCTGGCAAGGGAAGGGCTGTTTCTTAAGCCATGCATGCCTTCTAAGTACATAACCAGTGACTGCTGCCCTGCAAGAAGATTCTAGGGCATCAAATCCACAGTGTAAGGTATGCTTAGTCACTTCACTTGCAGAATGTATTAACTCTTGTAACTCTTTATATTCTGCACAAGCAGGAAAGGAAGATACTTTTTGTTTGAGGGGTTCCATGGTATGTTGCTGGAATTTTAGCATATGGAACTGGCAATTTAGTGCTCTGATAGCAAGAGTAGCAGAGGTGTATACTTTTTTTCCCATCTGTCTAGTGCTCGGGAATCCCTATCTGAGGGGGTGGGATTCTTAGCAGAGGTTGCTTTAATTCCTTTGGGCCCCTGAAAAATTACCTCAGGGTCAGCAGTAGGGTTTTTGAAAAGAAATTTATGTGAATCAGGGACTCTGTAATGCCTGTCAGTTTTTCTGGGTGCAAGAGGGAGGGTGTCAGGAGTCAAACTGGATTCCACAAAAACATCATCCACAACATCCAGGACTGGAGGAATGGCCAGGGTTCTGTGCTGTGGAAGATCTAGGAATTCTCTGAGTCTCTTTTTAGACTGAGGGTAGTCCTGACATTCCCATTGGAAATGCTCCCTTAAGGTATGAAGGGTTTCCCCAAAGGAATAGTCCTCGGGTGGAGAGGCTGAAGGAATGGATTCCTCTGCATCAGAATCCTCATAAGCAGAGAGGGGTTGCATGTCTTCATATTCAGATGCATCAGAGTCAGACTCCTGTTCAGACAAAACTAGTGGGGACAGATCTCTTTTCCTTTTGGAAGGGGTAGCTTGGCTTCCCCTGATCAGCATGATAACGTCTTCCATCATTTTAAGCATTTCAGACTGAGGCAAGGAAGCAGGTGCCTGATATTGGGTCATCAGTTTCTTGGGTGTGGTTCGTACCCTGGGCCGTAGAAACTCAGTAGTTTTTGAAAGAATCAAAGACGCGAAAGAAATCGTCGATTTGTGATGAGAACTGGTAGTGTGAAGTACTTCCTCAGAAGTCAGTGCCTGCTCAGCAGCTCCAGACCCATCCAAGGGTGAGAGTGGCATACCGGACTCTGAAAGGGTCTTGGTAGTGGCCTGTGAATCCACAGAAGTGGGCATCAGGGGCTGCGAAAGTGCTTCACTGAGGACTGGAGTACTGATGACTAGCTTAACGGAAGTGTTGTCAGTATGTTTGACCTGAGCAGTCTGTCTCTGTCTTTATCCTTAAATTTTTTTGGAAGATCTGCTGTTGGATGGCTCACCAAAGCCATATTGGAATTCGAGGACTGTAAGTGGAAATATCTAGCTACAATAAGGGCTTGATGACATATAGTTCTGGTGTTAAACAAAGCACAAAAGTGACAGTGAGGGATGTCGTGGTCTGGGCCTAAGGAAGTGACGCAGTAAGAAAAAAGGATCCCCTATGGGGTACATAGCTTTTAGAAGACTTCAGCTTCAATTTGGATGACGGAACTCAGGTAGCGGCCGACCAGTACTCATGCGAACTTATTCTGCTTTGGGCTCCTCAGCAAGAAAGACTGATGTAATGGCGCCGGCTGCCTTACTTTATACTACTTATGGCCTGATGTCAGTCCTGAAGCGACAGCAACAGACACAGAAATACTATGCCTCTGGTATTCAGGCCGGCCGAGGGTTACCCTGGCAGGGATAACCCAAATATGATGACTATAAACCTATAAGAATGCCTGCATTTTTAGGTGCTGGATACTGAGAAAAATGTGAGTCTGCCTGTGTCACAGGTGTATGTGGAAAAAGAACATGGAGTCCATTTTCCCTTTCTGAGTGAATACTGATGTTTTGGTTTGATGACAGTTCTGGGATTTTGAAAAGGGTAAGAACTGCTCTTTTGCTTCTAGTTTAAATAGCTCAAACAGCTATACAATATGAGTAATTCATGTAGAAACCTATACCAGAATGACAACTCAACTGTTTTATTTCTACTATTAATGCAATGCATTTATTTACTCTCTGAGATTTGGTCTATATACAGCTGTACAAGTCAAAAATGTGGCACCATGTTCTGGCAACCGCAAAATTATACATGTCCATGAGAAAACATCATCAGTTTCCATGTACCGTCACCATTAGAAAACAATGTATAAGGATTTAATTAAAATATAATGCCATTTTAGGTATTGTGAGCATACACTGCATTTTGCATACTGAAAAGAAGTTAATAAATCAACTTATTACATGAAATGAATCAAATGAAAGTATTCAGCATGGCGCATTCTAATGGACAGAACTCACCACAACTACAAAATTAAATACCTTTGGTTGTTACTGGGTACGTGATCCAGAGGACCAGTGAAGAGCCTAGCCTAATTTCCCAGTTGCTGCAGAACACCATTTGGTTAAGTGAGTTGCTCAGAGTCATACAGTAGGCAAATGAGGGATGAGTGGGATCAAACCCTGGATTACAGGACGTAGCTCATTAACATTTCATAGCCTTAATCCTCGGTGTTACCTACCAGCCTTATCGTGAATGACGATATTTTCTAGTAACATTTCATGGCAACATACTTGTATACTGATTTTACAATAGGTACTCAAATTTGCTTCCAGAAGCAAAGCTGATGGGACAAGTGCATCTTTAATTATACAGTGGCAGTTTACATTTCAAAGAATTAGTGTTCTCTGAGCACTTCACATGCTTGAAAACATTGTTCTTATGGAAGACAGAGAAACAAATTTTAGTTTTGATTTTAAAACACCATGATATATTCACCATTGTGATGTTCATTATATTTCAGCCACTGGAAAAGCATAATGTGCACTTTTGTACTACACAGAATCTAATATATATTTGCAGGCTCACTCAGCTTCCTAGTGAAAGAAAAAAAAAACTTCCAACAAAAACCTCGAGTCTAAGATTTTGTATTATTAGATATAAAGGAAAAACCTTTGTCAAACAGTTGGAAATGAACTGTACTAATATCTATACAACTATATTTAAACATTTTATAGCCCTTGTGACTTAATACTAAAACACCATTGCAGTAAACAATAGAAAACATTACTGTCTTCTCCCTTTCTTTCAACTTCCTCTCCCCATGAAAATAACTCAGTTGACCCTCAGGGTCATAGTGTGGTCCTTGGGGTAGATTTTCTTGATACCGGTCTCATATTTCCCCTTGTTGCTAGTTTAATATACATTCTGATCTCCGTACAGGTGGGTATTCTCATATTGGTTGTAATTATAGCTATTATTATTATCCCCTTCTGTACCTTTATTAGTTCTTACATGAACATCCGGAGTTTGAAACTCCAGAGATGCAGCATATGTATTTATCTTTAAAAAACAAGCCTTGTTATTAAGGTAATCCTTCTCAGTACTCTCGTTTGTTTATTTCTTTTTCATTTTATATGCCTTAATATGGTGACAGTTTTTGTCTATCATGGCAAATATCTATCATATTTAAATTTACAATGATCGAATGATTTCATTTTTAATTTTATCATCCAGATGTTTTAACTCATCGGTAAATTTCATCATACACTTTCACTACGTTTGAGTAAAATCTCATTGTGTTTCAACCCATGTCCGTCAAACATGTTAATCAGATCAAAAACAGTTTATAATTAGGTTGTGCACCATTTAGAAAAACAATAAAACCTTAATATTTTAGGTGCCCTTTGTACCTGTAGACAGTCCATTAGATGCAAATTGTCCAATTGAAGGTTACAGTACTTAGAAATTTCACTTTCTTTCAAAGATGCTCAAAATTTCTTCTAAAGCTGGAACATTTTCAGGAGTACGATAATCACCCACCAAGTCGGGAGAGTCAAAGCCAAGTGACATTTCCTTTTGTTACAAGCGTGTAAAACTGAAATTAGAAGTAAAGTTGCCAGTACTAGAGATATCATCATTAATACTCATAATAGATGTTCTTGGCTGGTTATTATTGAGAAAAACAATGTACAGTATCTGAAAAATATAAACTATCTTTGTTCTGATCTTTTCGAATAACTTGCCACTTGTTGCCATCTGAAAATACTGTGTTATCAACTTCCAATACCTCAGGATTGCTGCCATTGCAGATAGCCAGGTCAGCATGTAGCTGCAATAAATGGGGTAAGCAATTGAATGAACTGAGTTAGATGCCTCAACCCCCTGGTATTAACAAACATATTACTATTTTTCCAGCTTTAAAGATCAGACTCGTTTATTATTTTTTGAGAGTTATTAGCTGAGTGCTATTTTAATTTTCAAAAGCTGAATTCAACATTGTTATTCAATATTAATTTATAACATAGTTGAGTACCTGAAACATTCTAATATTGTGTAAACATTTATTTTATTTTATATTTGTATTATTCAATATGACATTGGTTATAAGAATGATGCAACAAGAAGTTTAATGAATTTGCCATCTACTGTTTTTTGTTTTTTTTTTATTTAGTTAACATTCTAAGTCTCATGGTTTGTCACATTGTTTTATAAACAAGAAGTTTGGAAATGATTTTATTATCTGATAAAGCCTTGATCGGCAAAAGCATCTGCATATACTATTTATTGTGATACATGGTTGCTAATAAACTTATTCCATTTATTTCTGGTTCCTACTACTTCACATTTAACTGTTTTTATCAGTTGTGTTATTTGAATGAAACCAACTAAAATAAATGCATTTCAAATTTTGGGCCTCACTCTTCCTTTCTGTTTCTTTATCTTTCTCTCTCTGTGTCACTCTCTCTTTTACACACACACACACACACACACACACACACACACACACACACACACACACACACACACACACACACACACTACTGCATCTAATTCTATACAGTGATGGTTGTTTAATGGTGATTTTGTTTATTGGTCGCTGTTGTTTTTCTTTCGCCTTTTCCCAGTTAGGGGTCGCCACAGTGGAACTCTGGTCCGCTAATGATTGGCAGTAAATTTTTATGGTGCTGAGGTGCCAGCTTGACGCCCAACCTTCAATGAAGGCAATCCCATTCATGCATGTCTTTCAAATGCTACTCGACCACGGGAAAGACATGCAGGCTCCAGCTGAGAATCGAATGGGAGAACCTCTTGCTGTGAGGCAACAACACTACCGCTGCACCACCGTGGCTTTACACCACAAAATAAGAACGTTGCTTAAAATGAAACCTTTGCTGGTTCTGCATAAGGAATACAAACTACCATTACTGGAAATATCTGCCCAGAATAATATAATACAGAAAATGGGTAAAGGCACATGTTGTGATTTTACCTTTACAGTGGCTCTCCCTGATATTGTACATTATAACCATACTGTATATCTCCTGATTAAAGTTAGCAAATGTTGCACACTTCCAACTTCTAACTATATATATATATATTGCATTTCCCTTACTTGTGTGACAGGTTATGTCTAAGAAATAAATTAAAGTTACTTAAAGGCAGTAGGCATTAGTGATGACATAAAAAGCAAGTGATCTTGTATCTATATTCATTGTGATAGCATATCAAAGAACTGTGCTCAAATTTAGTATGATTCATCCCAGTCTAACTTCACAAAAGCAGTCAGAGTCACAGACTCACTGATGCTACATCTCCAGTTCATAAACAATGCATGCTTACATACCCATCCCTGTCATAACCTAAACATCTGACTCTAGAGGTGGAGCACTGAAAATTGCAGCAATCAACATAGATCAGTTATGTTTCAACAAGTAACAATTACCCCCTTGGTTGTAGGCGGCGCTGGCTGATATCGAGAATTTCAGATAATGCGGATGTGAAGCAGTAATAAAAAAATACAAGGACATGTTGCTCTTTTACAGATTGCTATAGACCCAACTATTTCTACTACATATTGCATAAATGCATTAAAGTCTTCAGACTAAAGGCAGAGGAGTGGGGCATCTGCTCACTTTAGCAGTAACTTGGATATATGAATTCATGTGGAATGGGAGGATGAGGTTTTCTTCTATTCATGTGGGGTGAGTTTAGCAGGCACTTATAAATGGCAATCAGCTGAAGCTGGTGGGTTACCATTATCATGCGTATGTCAAAGAGGAAGGGTGGTGGGAGGTGTACTAAGAAGGTGACCATGGAAAAACATGCACCATCGTGATGCTGGTGCATAAAACAAGGAACAGGCATGCATGTGACATTAACAAACTCCCCAACTAATGTTACAAAGAGTAAGGACTACGTAACATGACATGACAAGTTCAGACATCATAGGGATCCCTAAAGTGTAGGTGAAGAGTGGCCATGGCTATGCTTCCTGCCACAAGCATATTTATAAAAAAATAAATGCACAAAAATCACAAAATAAAGCTAATTTTGCCACACATGAATAGCAACATGTCTGATGAGATCTTAAATACCTTTCTTACACCATTTGTCAGTATACTGTCTAAATATACATTGGAAGAACAGCTATGCTGTGTAACAGTAAAGCCTACATATCAAAAGAGTTAAACGCATACGGGCAAAATGGTGATACCTCAAAATGTTGCTACAAACTCTCAGATTTCATGATGGTTGCCAATAAAGCTGCAAATTCATTCAGATATGATTTTACTTGGTTTACTTTTCAAATGCAGAAACAATGTTTTCAATATAATTTTTTCTTTTTATTTCGGTGTGTGTTAACGTCAGCAAAACTTGGGAGCGTTGCCATCATAACAAAACATTCTTAGAATGAAAAGGTTTGAATACATGCATTGTAAATTTCCCTTCTGCCTGAAAATGTTTCTAATGTTCCCACAGGATTTTAGAGACTTTAATAATCAAGAAAAAATAAACTTCAGTTCCATTAAGAAATCTTATTCTACAAAACATCACAACCATAGTTTTGGGAGAAGAAATTATAAAAATAGACAAATTAAATTATTACCACAAAATGGGGAAAACATTTTTATAGTGTCTTGCTAATAAAATGCAATCTGATAGAGTGTATATTCTAAGAATGCAAACAATGTGGTCCATCTCCCACTCCATCTTGAATCATATCATGTCTCACAAGCCACGCTGCAACATGAAAAAAGAATGCCATGACATGTCTGTGAAAATGATGAAAAGTATGAATAAGTGTCAGTGGTTAAAACCCAAGTTAACCTGACCATTGACACTAAAAATTATATGACATTGCACTAGAAATTTACTTCTAAATGTACCACAGTAGTAGGGATTCCCATATATATATATATATATATATATATATATATATATATATATATATATATATATGTATATATATATAGCACTAAACATTCCCTTATATATATGCCATCACACTAGACATTCCATTCCATATGTGTCATCAGACTAAACATTCCTTTCCATATGTGCCTCTGCACTAGACATTCTCATCCATATGTGCCATTGCACTAAACATTTCCATCCATATGTGCTGCAACACAAGACATGTCCTTCCATGTGTCACTGCACTAGACATTCCTTGTATATGTACCATCACACTCAACATTCCCTTACAAATGTCACACTGTATATACCATTGCACTAGACATTCATTTATGTATATGCCATCAAACTAGACATTCCATTGTCTATGTGCCATCACTCTAGACATTCCCTTCCCTACGTAGCACTGCACTAGACATTCCCTTCCATATGTATCATCACAATACACATTCCCAGTCTACTAGGAAAGCCCTTCCATATATGCCATTGCACTAGACATTCCCTTCCATATGTGCCATCACACTAGGCATTCCCTTCCATATCCACAGTTTTATTTCTAACAGATTAATAGTATCAAAAAGAACTAGTTTACCATTTCAGCAAGGTGAAGTATTTTGAAGTGTTTTGCTGATGAAAAATTGATTGCTTTTCTGTCTACTTTTTGAAGTTCTGGAGCATAGCCTAAGAATTTCAGTGGCTCAAAATATAAAACATATTTTAAAAAATCTACGCATGTAAAGGTGCTATCTAATCTATAATGTTCATCTTCTATTCACTGAGTTAAATATGACTCTACATACAGAAACTGATAAATGTTTTGTAGGCTGAAATATGTCTAAAACATTATTTCAAGGTATCCCTTGGGATGCCAGGAGCTCTTTAAACATTTCATGAAAAGTATTTATAAACAACATACCCTGTCACAAGTAGATCAACTTCATGCCTCAGGGGAAATGAAACAAAGGCCAAATTATCTTGCTGAATATCAAGATTTTCATTGTCACTGAAAAAAGACATTTTTAAAAGAAAATCAGCAAGGGCTGTTGCCATATACAAATAACATGATTACTTATAAAAATAGCTAAAGGCTTAAACTGTATTTTTTTTTTTCAATTTCAACAGATGAAGCATGCAATAAATATGTAGCTATGTGTGCAGAAAACCGTCCTTATTAATAAAAAAACAACACTTCCATCATGCTTTTCTCAAGATTTTAACTTTACCACTGATTAAAGTACAACCAATGCTGCCTGCTTATCCTTAATGATAGACTGTTGTCATCAAGAATCTATACTGCCCTAGAAATAGATTTAATCAGTATAATATTTTTACAAAGAAAAAGAAATTACCAGGTTGCATTAATTAAGATGTCAAAATTTTCTGCTCGGATAAGCTTGCTGGTATCCAGAAGGAAGCTAATATCAGTCTAAAAATACACAAAAAGAAACGGTTAAGTGCAGTCTCACTTGCCATACAGGATGTGTACAGTTCTTAAAGTAAAAACAGTGTTACATTCTAAGTGTGTGTGTGTGTGTGTGTGTGTGTGTGTGTGTGTGTGTGTGTGTGTGTGTGTGTGTGTGTGTGTGTGTGTGTGTGTGTGTGTGTATGTGTGTGTCTATGTGAGTATGGGCGGGAAGAATGTCTGAAAGTGTGTGTGTGTGTGTGTGTGTGTGTGTGTGTGTGTGTGTGTGTGTGTGTCTGTGTGTGGTGCACCTTATATACTACACACACACACACACATACGAATACACATGTGAACAAATACATATTATTGATATTGACTCCAAAATGTTTGTCCGTACATCAAAGTATGAAGAAGTCAGTTGCTGTCACTAAAGACATTCATCACATATGGCAGATTTATGTCAATATTTTCCCCAAAAAAGAACTATGTTGTCATTCCCCTACTGCTTCATTCTTATAGGTTCATAGGTGTGTACTAGGCTACTGTCCCTGGAGCCTTTACAAGCCTAGCCCATAAGATTACCCTGGCATCATGCCACCCGACCTTAGTTCACAGTGCCTCTGTCGAGTAGAGCCACTGGAGTGATCCCCGGGCTGAATTTTCTATTTCCCATCCACTCATCATTTCTGTTGAAGCGGGCCAATGAGGTGCTCTGTTTGACATGTATGGGAAGCCTATTCCATAGCATGAGCAGTCTCTGGGTTATGAACCTGTTCCTCCAGCACATTCTGTTGATTGTGTTAATGAGGTTGAGGTCTCTGGAGCGTGTGATACTGAGGGATTGAGATTTCTTTAGATGTATCATTTCTAACAGAACTGGGTCAGATATGGCTTTGTAAGTCAAACAGAGATCGCCTCTAAGGAGACGATATGAGACAGAGAATAGTTGGAGATTTTTGAGTCTGTCCTGCCTGCTATCCTAGTCCCTGCATCAACTGTCAGGTGTAACAAACTCTATTCCTGCCCCAAACAATCTCCACTTCAAGACTGGGGCCAATTTGAAACCTAAGGGCATCCTGGTGAGGGGGAGGAGGGGTGGTGGTGATTTTTCTGCTATGACATACCCTTTAGTATACCCCCTTCCATGTGTTTCCCTGCTACATGGCCCAGTAGTGCAAGACTACAGTGCTTTCCATGCATTTAGACGATCAGCAGCACAGAACAAAAGGTGGAGATGTCTTAGTCTATATTAGCTACAAGCATAACTCTAGGTTGGTTAAACAGGATGATGCCATAGAATTTATCCATGTGCAGATCGCCACAGACAAAGTCTCATACTATATCCTAGCATGCTACTGGTCACTCTCTACATCTCTAGAATCCCATAGCTCATACCTAGCCCTGCTGGAAGCACTCACTATTAAATCAAACACCCTGTTCATGGAGTCTTTATCATTCTATGGACTGGGAAACATACACTTCCTCATAATCACAGTCACAACAATTCCTGGACTTTATTAACAACAATACCTTTGATCTCATAGTGTGCACACCCACCAGTGGTTCACACATGCTAGAAAAATATGAGAGAGTGCTGCACCCCCCCCCCCCAATCCTCCCCTCACAGTGCCACATCCTCATGGTCAGGTTGGACCACAAAGTTCTCTCCTTTGAAATAAAAATCAAATTGGTAACCCGAGCAAACCCTGTAACAGTAACTATTCCAAAGCAAATTACATTTTATTTAGCGATTACTTAAAAATTCAATGTCCATTCCAACCTCATGTTCACAACAACCTATGCAGAATTGTTCCCACAGACCCTGTACAACCACTTAAATGGCTGTATAGAGGCTGCTATACCTACTAAAAATAATCCCAAAACAACCTCTAAAACCAAACCACACTGGTGGAATCCTAACCTTAATACTGTACATAAAGAAAGGAAAAAAGTCATGGCTAAATCAGAAAAACCAACTCCCATACTGATAGGAGTTCTCCAATTAATCTTAACAGAGAACTAAGAGGACTAATTAAGTCCATCAAGGACAATTACAAGGTTAAGATAGCCTCACATGCTAAAGACAACCATAATGCTTTCTAGAGCTATGGCCAAAACCTCAAAGGCAGCACAAATTAATGTGCCAGACCGGTGATAAATGTTGCCACCTTCACTAAGCAGAGCGAAATTTGCTAGCTGACAGGTTCAGCTCAAGCTACACCTCACACTCCCCCCTGCCTCCTCCCATGAAATATGTACTAGCATAACCCTCCCCCAACTATTAACAGGGAATAAGTCCTTGCAGTGCTCGCAAAAGCCAAAAACACACCCTGAACTGGGCCCCAACAATATCCTGGGATACCTCCTAATAGCTTGAAACATGACATATCAGGACCACTTGAGTCACTTTGCACCTATAGCTTTAAAACAGGCTTCATACCACAAGAACAGAGAATTGGAATGATTAACCCACTTCAGAAGGGTGTACAATCAATGACCACAGAAAAGTACAGTTGTGTACACTTACCATAAATGCAGATGTTTGAGTGTATTCTATGTTGCAGTCATCACCTGTGGGTTATCCCTGTTGTGGTAGCCCTCAGCCGGCCAGAATACCAGACTCAATGTTTTCTTGTGCCGGCTGCTGTCGCCTGTAGTCTGACATCAGGTTGTCAATATTATAAAGTAAGGCAGCCGACAACATTACATCAGTTTTTCTTGCCCTAACCCATCAGAAGCACAAGGGAAAAGAGAGAAGTGGTCCTGGTGGCTAAGACCTACCCTGGAAACCTTGTGTCCCCCTAGGGGAAGATGAGAAAAGGGGGCGGGGGGAGGGAAACCAAGACTGCAACAGTGAATATACTCAAACATCTACATTTATGGTAAGTGTACACAGCTGTACTATGTTCTTCATGTTTCACTGTTGCAGTCATCACCTGTGGGAGGATTCCCAAAGCTGAGGTAAAGGGAGGAAGGAAAGATAGATTCCTAGGTATGAGTCAGGAGACCCTGCAGAATTGCAGAGGCAATCCCTGTCCTAGACTTTGAAAAAAGAGAGGTAGGTGGTAATTCTTTGTAAAGGTATGGACAGAGGTCCAAGGGGCCACTTCCAATATGTTCCTGGTAGGTAGTCCTCTGAGGAAGGCAGTGGAAGTGGAGGTTTCCCTAGTGGAGTGGGTACGGATTGACCTAGGGATGAGTTTCCCATGTAGTCTGTAGCAGAAATGGATACAGTGTGAAATACATTTGGAAATTGTTTGTTTGGATATGAGCTTGCCCTCTGCCCCTGGGGCAAAGCTTACGAGAAGCTGGTCAGTTTTTCTGAATGACTTAGTACAGTCCAGATATTATCTGAGTATCTGTGCACATCTAGTGAGTGTAGAATTCTTTCTCCTTTGTTTTAGAAGTTGAGAAAGAAAATGGGTAGGTGTATGGCCTGGTTAAGGGTCACATCAGATACCACCTTGGGCATAAAGGAGAGATTAGTCCTCAGGAAAACTCTGTCAGCATGGAAAATTATGAAGCCATGAGAGCTTGAAGTTCTGAGATCCTTCTGGCAGATGTGATAGCTAGTAGGAAGGCAGTATTCCAGGAGAGGTATTTCAATTCTGTTGAAGTGGCAGGTTCGAAAGGAGGTAAGGTTAGTTTCTCTAACACATAATTCAGGTCCCAGGGTGGAGTAAGAGGTCTTCTGGGAGGCCTGATATTAGAAGCCCCTGTGAGGAATTGCTTAACCAGTGGATGAGAGAACAGGGGAGGGTCTGAATCATAACTGGCAGAGATGGCCGAGGCATGGATTTTAACAGAGGAGAAGGAGAGGCCACTATTGAGCAACTCTGGTAAGTAATCCAGGATGAGGGGGATAGAAGTTTGCAACGTACTGGCCCCTTTTGCTTGCTTCCAGGAGCAGAATATTTTCCATTTTCCTGCATAACATTTTCTTGTCCTGGGCCTTCTGGCCTCTGTGATGATGTCCAGGACAAGTTTGCTTAACAGTGACTTCTTGTTATTTTTTAGTGCATGAGCCATGCTGATAGTTTGAGAGTCTGTAGGTCTGGGTGCAGTACCTTCCCCCTCTCCTGGGTCAAGAGGTCTGACCTTATGGGAAGCAGCTTGGGGGGGGGGGCTGTAAGGTCAGACTGTGTAGTAAGGGGCACCAGTTTTGTCTGGGCCAATTTGGAGCAATGAGGATGGCCTTTGGTTTCTCATCTCTTATTTGAACCTTGGGAAGAAGGGGCAGAGGAGGGTATGTGTACACAAGAGGGATGCTAGGAGGTTATACTCCCTGGTGCAAAACTTGTGCAGCTAGTAATGGAGGTGCAAGGCAAAGAGGTCCATCACTCCAGATTGGCCATGGATGAAATGTCCACCTCTTGGGTGATTTGCAGAAAGATTTCTCTGTGGTGCTGCCATTCATGGGGGTCCAGTAAGTTTCTGCTATGGTGGTCTGCCAGTGCATTGTTGATCCCTGGTAAGTACTGAGTAATTAGGTGTAGCCCCATGGAGGTGGCCGTAAACCACAGACTCATGGCTAACCTGCACAGGAGGTAAGACTGGGTGCCCCCCCCCCCCGCTTGTTGATGTACCACATTACTGTGGTGTTGTCTGTTTTTATAAGAAGGACCCCTGGCCTGAGATGGGGTGGGAAGGAAGCCAGAGAATTTTGCACTGCCAACATTTCTTTCTGGTTGATGTGCAAGTGGAGTTGCTGGGCATTCCAAAGGTCTTGGGTACACCTGCCTGCTAGGTGAGTGCCCCAAGCTATGTCTGAGGCATTGGTGGTGGTTGTCTAGCCAGAAGGGTGGAGGATGAAGGGAAGACCCTTATTCATGGCATAGGCCTCTGCCCACCAGAGAAATTCATCCATTATGCAAGGGATCAGTGGGAGGGTGGTCTCTATGGAATGAGAGTGCTGACACCAAAGGTTCTTTAAGTACCACTGAATCTTTCTCATGTGAAGCCTGGTGAGGGGGATGAGGAGGATGCAAGATGCCATGTATCTCAGGGCTTGCAGGAACTTCCCCGCAGTGAGGTGACTATTGAAGCTAGCTGGGTGAAGTAGAGAGGCATGAAACTCTGCTTTTCTGGGTATAGGAAGGCCATTAGGGTTGCTGTGTCTAGCACAGCTCCCAGGAAAACAATTTTTCTGGTGGGGTTTTGCTTTGATTTTTTTCTCGTTGATGGTGAACCCTAGGGAAGTTAGGAATTTTCTGACAAAGAGATGGTCCTGGAGCAACTTTTCTTTGCTGTTCACCTGAATGACGCAGTCATCCAGGTAAGGGTAAATCTGTATATTTCTCTGTTTGCAGAATTCTACAGCTAGGGCCAAGCATTTGGTGAATACCCTGGGAGCAATATATAAGCCAAAGGGCAATGCAGAGAACTGAACGGGCTGACTGCCTGCTCTGAAGCACAGGAATTTTCTGCATGACTCCCTGATGGGGATGTGGAGGTAGGTATCTTTTAGGTCTAGTGTCACCAGCCAGGCATTTTGAGTGAGCATGGGCAGGAGCTGCTGCGAGGTTAGAATTTTGAATATGGGGACCGCCAAGGAGGTGTTCAGTTTGGATAGATCCAGGATGGGGTGCCAAGTGGCCTCTTTTCTGGGAACAAGGAATAGACTGGAATAAAAACCTTTTCCTGTTTGATCCGGAGGGACAGGTTCTACTGCCCCATGGGATATTAGGGTTTTTACCTATTTTAATGCCTCTGCCCACTGGTTTGGGGTGAGATCTGGGAACCCTCTTGAAATTGGGAGTTCACTGAAGGAAAATCTGTATCCCTGAGAAATGATTTTTAATACCCATTGGTCCTTGGTTTAGAAACCCAATTGTCCTTGAAGAGGGTGAGCCTTCCTCTTATTTTTAGGTGAGTGAAAGGAGGGCAGAGGGCGAGGGAGAGCCATTGTGAGTGCTTACCATAGAAGCTTGGCTTAGATCTTCCTGCCTTGGAGGCTGCAGTGGTCCATTGTTTGCTTCTTTGCTGGCCCTGGGATGGGAGCGTGGATTTCCTGTCCTACGGGGAAGTTCCTGCAGAATCTGGGTGGCTGAACATGAAAGAAATATTTTACTGTTTGCATAGATTTTGCTTTGTCTTCCGTCTTTTTAAGCACCTCTTCTGCTTTTTTTCCCCAGATAGGCTTCCTTATCTAGGGGTGCATCAATAAGTTTAGACTTAACATGATCAGGGAGAAGTTGTTCCTTTAGCCGTGCATGCCTTCTAATAACAGATCCTGTCACTGCTGCCCTGTTGGAGACTTCTAGGGCATCATATCCACATTGTAATGAGTGCCTGGCCACTTGATAAGCAGAGTGTAGTAATTCTGCCAGCTGTTTTGAGTTGGCACCATCAGGGGAGGTAGCAACCTTCTATTTTAATTGTTCCAAAGTGTGTTGTTGATATTTTAACATATGGAACTGACAATTGAGTGCTCTGATAGCTAAGGTTGCAGAGGTGCATACTTTCTTACCCCATCTGTCCAGAGCTCTGGAGTCTTTGTCAGAAAGAAGTCGATTCTTGGCAGAACTAGTCTTAGCTCCTTTGGGTCCCTGTGTAATGACCTCAGGGTCTGCAGCAGGGTTTCTGTACAGGTATTTGTGAGAATCCAGTACTCTGTAGTACTTGTCAAGTTTAGCTGGGGCAGGAAGCAGGGCATCAGGGGCTAAACTGGAGTCAAGGAAAACATCATCCACCACTTCCAGAATAGGTGGGATTGCCAGGGTTCTGTGCTGGGGCAGGTCCAGAAACTCTCTAAGTCATTTATTTGACTGTGGGCCATCCTGAGATTCCCACTGAAAATGCTCCCTGAGGGAGTGAAAGGTTTCCCCGAAGAAGATGTCCTCTGGAGGGGAGGCAGAGGGGATGGATACCTCTGCATCTGAATCCTCAGAGAGTTAAGGGCTGTTGTTCCTCTTCAAAGGCAGAATAATCCGAATCCTCAGACTCCTGGTCTGTCATAATTTCTGGAGAAGGAACCCTTTTCCTTTTAAGAGTGGGGGCTTGAGTACCTCAGATAACAGAGATGAGATCCTCCGTCATTTTAAACATTTGAGCTTGGGGTGAGGGAGCAGTAGCAAGATGGTGGCTAGAAGCAGACTTCCTAGGAGTGGCCTGGCTTCAAGGCCTAAGATAATTTATCAGTCTCTGAGGAACGGTAGTCGGAAGAGTATACATTGTTTTTTGTCTAGAATTGGTAGTGCGAATGGCCTCCTCGGAAGCTGGTGCCTGCATTGCAGCTCTGGACCCAAACAAGGGAGAGACAGCCAAAGGCTCGGAAGATGAAGTGGACTTCTGAGGCATACCGGACTCTGAAAGGGTCTCGGCAGAGGCCTGCATAGAAAGCGAGTTGAGCATCAGAGGCTTTGAAAGCACCACACTGAATTCCAGAGAACTAATGACTTGCTTAGTGGTAGCATTGTCGGAAGGCTTAGCCTTGTGTGGCCTGTCTCTATCTTTACGTTTTTGCAGAATGTGGGCAGAAGGCTGGCTGATGGATGCCATATCAGAATTCGAAGACGGAATATGAAAATAATTGTCTACAAAAAGAGCTCTATGGTGAATGGTTCTCGCATTAAATAAGGCACTGAACAGGTAACGAGTGACATCATGGTCTGGGCCTAAACAAGTGATGCAGTAAGAATGAAAGTCTTGGTGTGGGATCTACTTTCCACAGGCAATACAATTATTAACTTTTTCAGACATCGGTTAGAGTGAGAAAAAAGGATCCCCAACAGGGTACTTAGCTTTAGATGTTTTCAGCTGAAATTCGACTTCTGGTAGCGACTGACCGGCACTCGTGTGAACTGCTTCTGCTACGGGCCCCACGGCAAGAAAGACTGATGAAATGACATTGGCTGCCTTGGTTTATAGTACTGATGACCTGACATCAGACTTACTGTGACAGCAGCAGGTGCACAAAAACATTGACTCTGGTATTTGGGATGGCCGAGGGCTACCACAGCAGGGATAACCCACAGGTGAAGACTGCAACATTGAAACATGAAGAACATCTGCAGACCTATTAGTCTAACTAGTCTAATATGTTTCATCTCCCAAACTCCTGCTTTCACTTATTAAGGGAAACAGAACTTGTCAGAGATTTGGGATGCATGGCTAGGCTTAAAAAGGCCCATGTAGTCTTTAGCCTAGTAAACACCTATGAATGTATGAAACTATGAACAAAACAATGGAATGAATTATCTTGTAAATGATCAGCAAAAACATAGGTGATCCTGAGACACTGGTCCCAACCTAGTTTGGCTTTGGTAGAGGAAGGTCAGGCCTACTAAACCAGGTGGACTTTTTTGAAAAGGTCACCAAGACAATGAATGAGGAGAAAATGGTGCACACTGCTGACCGGAACTTGGTTAATGTGTTTGAAACAATACCCCACTGGGGTAAAGTTGACAAACTCACTGAGCTGGGTAGAAACCCCTACATAACTCTCTGGATTGCCACCTGACTCACAGGCAGGACTCAGAAAATCAGAGGACTGGCAAGATGACCTTCCACTTACAGACAGGTCACCAGTGGGGTACTTCAGGCTCCATGCTAGGGTCACTCCTATTTGGCATCTACTTCTCAGAGGAAAAGGTTAATGTAAAGAGCCTTTGGCTGGCCAAGCTCATAGATGACTGCAAATTGGGAGCTATCGTAAATTTCCCCCATGACACAAATGTCTTACAACAGGATGTAACACAGACAGATTACTGGTGTCAAAGTCATGGATTAAAACTCAATGCCAAGAAATGCATTATAGTGCTTTTTGGAAAAGCTGCAACCCAAGCGAATTACTCAATCCATAAGACACTAATACGAGTTAGCCTAGTAGTTAGGTATCTCAGAACATATGTAGAAAGAAATCTGGCCTTTGACCAACATCTGGCCAAGACAGCAAGAAAATCATGCTATGTTGCCCAGCTTATAAGGAAGAACATGGCATACTGGTCCAAGGAAGTCATAATGCCACTTTACTTGCCCCTTATAAGACCCCTCACTGAGTATATTGCCCACTTTGACATGTACTCGATGAGACATATACAAACCACTGGAATGCCCACAAATGTTCCTTATAAGGAGAATCCAGGGTATATGCATATTATCCTATATGAGTCACCAAAAAGCCCTATATGTATACTCAGTCTCCTACAGGTTCCCAAGAGGCTATCTATGCTTGGCATACAAGGCATCTTCTGAGATCTAGCACTGATGGACCTTTCGCACATCTGCAAAATTAATAACATCAGAACCACTAGATCCAAAAACTTAGATTTTGCTTGTCACATAAGGCATGTTGGCAAGACAGATATGTGTCTCAGAATATCCTATGCTCTGGAACAGGATCCCCATCCATGTGAAGCAGAGTCCATCTCTAACCCCATTTAATAGTTTCATAGGTTATTGTCCTCCCTGTGGTTGAGTGATGTTAAAGATATGCAGATAGGTGCGTGCATGAATGGGTGTGCCTTCTTTGAAAGTTGGGTGCCGGGCTGGCAACTCGGCACTGTAAAAATACACTGCCAATCATTAGCGGAAGGGAGTTCCGCTGTGGTGACCCCTAACCAGGAAAAGCTGAAAGACTTTTTTTTTATAGGTAAGCACTAGGCTAGCTGCCTTTCTGGCCATTTTAAGCCTTTCTGTGCTCAAAATACTCTATCCCTTTTGGTTACAGATTGGACTGACCTATCCCATGGTCAATAATTACATATTACCCCTAATGAGAATAACTGTAATCATCCCATAGATAATTTGGGTTAAATTAGAACATCAAATGTCCTAAATAGCAAGCATTCACATGAGTGAAAATGCAGTACCTCAAAGTTTTTTTTTTTTTATCACAGTGCAGTGAAGATCGGAATATTTATTCTTTCCTCACTGTAGTGCAATCTCGGAGTTGGAATATATATTTAGCAAGGGGTGTGGGGGGCTGTAATGATTTCAACGTCCTGCATTTTCGCTCATGTGAGCGGTCACTATTTAGAACATTCAATGTTCTGATATAGACCCGATAATTTAAAGGAACCTATGCATGAGATAAACCATTTAGGACTTGCCTTTGTCCATTAGTAGTATGGTGGTAATCTGTGGTAATATTTCTAATTCCCATCCATAGATCTAAATTGTACTGGAATATGGGCAGGGATGAACTCTGTTTTATGTCGATGGGGAGTCTATTCCAGAGCAGTGGTATCTTCTGCAAGATATACCTGTCCCTCCAAACTGTTCCGCTGATGTTGCAGAAGAGGTTTAGATCCCTAGACCAAGTATTTCTGATGCTACTTGACTTGCTGATGTGCACTAAATCCATCAGTAATGAGTCAAAGAATGCCTTGTATGCAAAATACAGGTCATCTCTTAGCAATCTGTAGGATACTGAGTATAGTCACAGGGCTTTGAGTCGATCCATGTTATTTAGGGCTTGTATCCTTTATTAGGGTATGTCTGGGTGCATTCCAGTTGCTGCATCTGTCAGGACAGATACATGTTAAGGGAGGCATTGTATTCAATCACTGGCCAAATGAGGGCTGAGTAAAGGGGGGCAATGACATTGCTAGAGCTAGGCACAATCCCATTGTTTATAAGCTGTGCAATATAGAAGGACTTTCTTAACAACTATAGGCACATGTTGGTCCAAAGTTAGGCCACTGTCCACATACGTTCCCAAGTCCTGAACAACTGAGTCAACCGTTAAGGGTAAACTCAATGCAGTACTTCCCTGGGATAGATGATGTCTTAAGGCTAGAATAATGTATTTTTGGCATTTAATTTCAGTTCATGATTTTGGCACCAGTTATTTGGGGCAAACATTCCTACAAGACAGCAAAGTCATACAGGGATTCGATGACTGCTCCTAGCTTGCAGTCAGCAGCAAACTTAGTCAGACAGAGTGCTTTTATATTAACTTTTACTTCATAAATGAAGGTGCCACTCATGGGTGGACCCAGCACAGAAACCTGGGGACTCTGCAAATGATTGGTCTCTTTGTGGAGGTTACTTCTCCTAGTTTGATTAACTGTGTCCTATCTGCAAACCAGTTGGTAATCTAGCAGGTGACATAGGGGTTTCTTCCCAGTTTATTTAGCTTTTCTATTATGCCTGAGCAGGGAATTTTGTCAAAGGCTTTGGCCAGGTCAAGCTATGTGGTGTGTACCATTTTTCCTTCATTCATTGCTTTGATGTCCTTTCCAAAAAAATCCAACAGGTTAAGTAAGCATGACCTGCCCATGACAAATCCAAACTGAGGCAAGTCCAATGTCTGGAGGGTCTCGGTTTCTTGACTAATTAGTTCCATAATAAGTCTTTCCATGGCTTTGCATATGAGGTTGGTCACACTTATTGTCTGTTATCACCTGGGTCTGTGGAAGGCATACCCTTATGCAAAGGAATGATTGAATGACTGAAGCTGCTCTCTAGTCACTTGGTACAAAACCTGTATGGAGGCTGAAACTGAACAATGTAGCTAGGGGTGTGGCTAAATCATGCTGCATGCTAATTAAGAAACATCCAGGAATATCATCAGGACCCATCGATGCAATATTTTTAGCTTTTGATAGCTCTTTTACAGCTTGGTCTTGTGTGCTAGCTGGAAGTTGGCCAGTTTCAGGTACATAATGAGGAACAGAAGGAGGGGAGAATGAGGTAAACTAAGAGTTAAATTTATGGACCAGTAGGTTTGCTATATATTCAGCGTGAGTGTAAGTAAAATTGTTCATAATCAGCTCAGTGCATTGCTGCATTGTGCTTTTGAGATGAAGAACATAACTAAAAACTGCCTTGTGACTGTCTTTGCCTTGGGTACTTATTTTAGCCTCAAACGGCTCTGGTGGATTTTATTAAGCTCCTGAGCTGTTTGTTTATTTCAGTGACATGGGCACTAACATTCTGGAAATTACTCTTCTTAACTTTGGTCAAAATTATTTTCCTTTTATTATAAAGCATATTAATATTATTGTTCCATCATGTGGGTTTGTGTCAGGGGTTTGTTCTGCACTTGATCCTATGGGGTATAGCTGCATCTGTGCAGCTGTTTATATGCTGGTATATTGCCATGGTGTATGTTTCTGTTTATTCAGTGGAGTTACTTGGCTTTGGTGGGGATTTGAAGCTTGCCAATGTATCACTTAGGAGTAGGTAGTTTGTCTTAAATCAAGGTACCTTGGGTGGAGGGGGTCTTTGGTTTCAGCTTTATTTTGGAGACTGCTTTGTGATTAGATCTAGTAAGTAATGATGATATGCAAAGAATGGTACAAGATGCTCCCAGATTAGTTAGGATAAAATCCAAGATGTTATTCCCTAGGTTCATAGGTTCCTAACTGATTACTAGGTTAACGGCACAAGAGCCTTTATAAGCCAAGCCAATAATACACAGGCTATGACAACCTTTTACCTCAATTGCCCAGATATGGGATGGGGTAGTATCAGGGTAGTGAGTCTTTGGGTGTTGGAGCACTGAGACATTTTACATACTGCCTCTGCCCATAAGGGACATGGCCAGTACCTCAGGAGTGAATTTATGGTTCCCCATTCGTTTTGAAGAGAGTTAGGGACAGGCTTTGCTTTACAAAGATGGGAAGTTTATTCCATAGACAAGGTAGCCTTTGGGATATGAATCTATCTCTCCAGCAAGTTCTGTTAGAGTCACAAATAAGGTTCCGGTCCATGGAATGCATAAGCTTTGCATATTTTGTCTTCCAAATAAGTAACATTTTCATCATGGCTGGATCGGAGAATGCCTTGTCTGTCAGGCATAATGCCCCTCTGAATAAATGATATGAGATAGAGGAAAGGGATAAGCCCTTTAGTTAATCTGCATGATAAATGTGTCTTACTCTTTACATTTTTTTAGTGAGAAACCTCTGTGGCCTTTCCATTTGGTATAACTTTCTGGTTAGGAACATGCAGAAAGGAGCACTGTACTTGATATAGGGCCTGATGAGAGCGGAGTACAATGGCACTATAACTTCCTTTGATCTTGATGCCATACCTTTACTTATAAGTTGAGCCACACAGAATGATTATTTCACTATTGTAGTTACCTGATGGTCAAAGTTTAGGTTACTACCTATCTGTGGTCTTAGCTCCATTGCCACTAGGTCTAATTTTAGGGGTGTGCCATCAAGATTATAATTTGCAGGGATATCTGACTTACTGAAAGCTATGATTATGCATTTTTTTGGGATTTAGTCTCAGACTATAGTTTTGGCACAAGTCGTTTGTCACTTTAAGCCTGTTTGTAGGATGTCAACATAATTTGGGGATGCAATGACTGCTCCCAGCTTACAGTCATCAGCAAACTTGGTGAGGCAGAGGCTCCCAACATTGGCCTTCACTACAGAGAAGTATATACCAAACAGGAGGGGTCCCAACACTAAGCCCCGTGGGACACCACTAGTAACAGGTTTCTTACCAGATTCACCTATCTGGACAACATGTGCCCTGTCAGTGACCCAGTTGGCTATCCATCTGATGATCTAGGGGTTTATGTCTAACTCAGTAAGTTTATCTATGATCCCTGAATGGGGAATTGTGTCAAAAGCTTTGGCCAGGTCTAGATAAATGGTGAGTACTGTTTTAACCTCATCTATGGCCCTGGTGACTTTCTTGAAGAAGTTCACCAGATTAAGCAGGCAAGACCTCCCTTCGACAAAGCCAAATTGGGTCAGGCCAAGTTTTTCAAGAGATCCTATGCCATTATTGATCCGGTCCATGATAATTCTCTCCAAGGCCTTGCAGATAAGATGGGTCAGGGCTTATGGGTCTGTAGTACCCATGGTCAGTTGATGGGTCCCCCTTGTGCAGAGGGATGACTTTTGCAGTCCTCCACTCCTCTGGGACAAAGCTCTTCCAGAGGCTGTGGTTAAAGAAAGTTTCTAATGGCTCTGATAGATTCTGTTTTAAGCTACTTAAGAAGCATCCTGGAATGTTGTTGGGACCCATGGAGGCTGTGTTTTTGGCTTCAGCAAGTACAGTAAAGACCTGTTTCCCCTTGTAATGACCAGAAGGGGAATGGCTGCCAGTATTTTCGTGGGTGTGATAGGAGGTGATGAAGAAGAGAAGTTTGAACCAAACGTGTCAGCTAGCAGGTTTGCTATAGTTTCAGGCTGGGTGTAAGTGTTGCCATTCAGGATTAACTCAGCACATCGATGAGTATTTCCCCTGAGGTTATGAACATTAATTAAAAAATAGCTTATGTTTATTTTTCACCTGGGAGGCTATCTTTGCCTCATAGCTTGCTTTGGCAGATTTGACCAGCTCTCTGATTTGTTTGTTTACATGGTTGAGTGTCTTATTGCCCTATTTTGTCTGTTCTTTCTTGGTTTTGGAGAGGATTTTTTCCTTCTGTTGAATAGCCTATTTATGTTAGGGGTTCACCAGGGTGGTTTATTTTTGCCAGTAATCATAGGTTTGACTAGGACAGGTACTGCCTCTTCTATGCAGCTATGACTTTACTTTTACATTGCTTTTGTGTACAGCTCAGAGGAGACCTTAGTGTCATCTGTATTTGGAGGGGCTTGAGAGTTTAATAAGCTGTCACTTAGTTTGAGGTAATTGGCCTTAGCAAAGTTCTTAATAGGTTTGGAGTTTGATGGGGGCTCTAAGTTAGTTTTAATACTAAAGGAGACCATTTTGTGGTCAGATCTTACTAGGGAGGAGTTAATGCCCAGGAGGAAGCAGCATCCCCCATGTTTGTGAGTACTAGACCTAGGACATTTTTACCTGTAGTTGGGGAGCTAGCTAGTTGCTCCAGGGTGTTTGCACTGATAAAAGTCCAATAACCTCTGATCAAGTGAATTATGGGTCGTATAAGTCTCCCAGTTTATGGAGGGGTAGTTGAAGTCACAAATAAATATGGTGTTAGGCTGGATATTTAAGAGATTCCAGAAGGTTTATGTAGGAGGTGTGGTTTTCCAGACTCATGTTAAGGGATCTGTATCAAGCAAGAATATGATAGGAAGTCACACTTTAGGTTAGTTGGGCATGGAGCAGCTCAAGCGAGTCATGTTGTTGGACAAGTCTAGCAGTGTACTTGTTCTTTATGTACGCTGACACACCTCCCCCCTTTGTTTTATCCTGAGCTGAGGGGGATTAAAGTGTATGAAAAGCATTGTAGCCTTTAATAGCAGGGGTGCTTTCTATGGTTCTGAACCATAATTCTGAGAATGCACATATGTCTGCATTCTCAAAGGTGTGGAGTGCTTCCAGGGAGTGCATTTTTTTTATTTAAACTTCTAGCATTGAGCAGTGGTACCTTAAGGTAGTTGTGAGTGATTATTGTTATGTTGGAAGGTTTAACAATTTAGCACAGCCTAAAAAAAAGCCACTATGAGGATATATAATGTTTTTGCCAGTATCCAGAAGCCAAGTGGTGACAAGTGCAAACAATCTCTGGCAAAGCATCATGACTTGTCAATCATGTTTCACCAGGCTGACAGATATTGGATCTCCTTGTTGTGACACCAGAAACTAAGCCAATTGTTGAAGTCAATAATTTTTGCTGGTACTGTGGCATCATCATTGGTTAAGGTAGGATGCTACTCAAGGCTAGATTCATACCCACCTGGGACCTATATTCAGAAAGCTCCATCATGTCTCTCTTCATACAGTCCAGTGAGGTACGTCTTAGGTCGTTTATGCCCACATGGATTATGATCATGTCATACTGTTAGCTGTGGTTTAAAGAACTAAATGCATGCATGATCAGGCGGATCCTGGCTCCCCACAGACAGCTCACTGTGATCTTGTTCTTTTTTTACAATGTAATCCCCAATAACTTGTGTGTAGACATCAGATATTGTTATCTGTGCTAGCATGACAGGCTGAAGTTTTGTAAATAGCTGTAAATAATTGTAAATTACCAAAAGTACCAGTATGACTCAGTCATAGTTCATGTGGGTGTAAGAGATCTGTGACATAACCTCCTAGACTATATGAATAGAGACATCATGGAGCTCTCAGATTATGTGTCCCAGGCTGGTATGAGCCTAGCATTCAGCAGCATTTTACCTTCTCCAAGGACGATGCCACAATATGAACAGAAGATCACTGACTTTAATAATTGGCTTAGTTTCTGGTGTCATTCTATGGGGGTGAAATATTTATCAGCATGAAAGGAGATGGTCAACAGACCATGTTGCTTTGCCAAGGATGGTCTGCACCTTTGCCCTTGCGGCTTTCAAATATTAGCTAAATCATTGTCCTCTCTCATAGTGCTCTTTTTAGACAGTGCCAAACTAAAAGTACTTCTGACATAGCAAATCAAAACCAAATAAATCTAAATGTGTTACTGTTCCATGCTAGGAGTCTAAACAAAAAAACTGCACACTCTATAAGCTCTCCTCATCCTAGAGAATGCTGATGTCTGTGTGATCAATGAAACATGGTTTAAAGCAGTGGACAGCACACCAGCAGTGCAAGGCTATAATACTTTCCACACATTTAGACCAGCTACTTCATAGACGGGGACTAAAGGTAGAAGTGTCTCAATTTACATAAAAAATAAATATACCTCAAGGCTGGTCAAAAAGGACAATGCACTTGAGCTTCTCTACATCCAAATCACCTTAGGCATAATCCCATACCACTTCTTTGCAAGCTTGAGGTTCCCATCTATGACCAAGGAAGCCCATAATATGTACTTAAACTTGCTGGAAACACTCATCATCCAATCCAATACCATATCCATGGGTGACCTTAATTACCCCACTATTAACTGGAAATCATGCACATCATCAAACATACAGGCACAGCGATTCCCGGATTTTGTAAACCTAAACTCCCTGGACCAATCTGTCAATACACCAACCAGGGGTGCAAATACACTGGATCTGGTCTTCACTCATATGGCAGAGTGCAGCACAACCCCCAATGTAATGTCTTCTCTGGTAAGGTCAGACAACAAAATGATCTCCTTTGAAGTAAAAAAAAAAAAAAAATCTGGAATATTCAGGATCTACTCTAAGACTATCTATCTACAATTAAGTGATAGTCTGCTAACATTTCAAGGACCCATAAACCCTGCGAACACTGCTGCCTATGCAAAACTATTCACAGAAACACTATGCGACCATACGAATAGCTGGACAGAGGAAGCTGTACCAATACAGAAGGAGTGCAGAAGTAACTCAATAAACAATCCACATTGGTAGAATTACAATGTCGATAGGTGGTATAATAGAAGTAAGAAGATCAAGGCAAAAATTAGGAGGTGCAGGAAAAAGCAGAATAAAAGCATGCTCACCAAACTAAACAAACAACTCAGAGGAAAAATGAAGTTTTCCAGAATTAATTTTGATGTAAGTTTGACCTCCCAGGCCAAGGACAACCACAAGGGATTCTTTAGCTATGCTTGTAACCTCAAAGTCAATACACAATTTTATGCAGAGCTCATAGTTAATGGAGCCACCTATGCTGAGTGAGAAGATATCGCAAGCCTATTGGCTGTCAAATTCAGCTCCCCTTCCCATCAAATATAACTCTCCCTGCTATCACTAGGGACGAGGTCCTTAATGCTCTCTCTAAGACCAAGAACAGTACATTAATAGGCTCTGACAATAATCCAGGATGGCGTCTAAATAGTATGAAACAATTCCATTGGAATTGCTTTTTAACTGTAGCCTCCAAACAGGCTTCATTCCTCATGAATAGAGAACACCGACAGTCATTCCTTTGCACAAAGGTTGGTCATCTACAGACCCTGCAAACTACAGACCGATAAGTTTTAATAGACTCATATGCAAAGCCATAGAAAGAATTATCATGGAAATGATCAGTATTGACATAAGAAATCTCCATGCACTGGACACAACCCAGTTTGCTTTCAACAAAGGCAGGTTATGCCTACTCAACCTGGTGGACTTCTTTGAGAAGGACAACAAGGCAATGGATGTGGACAAAATTGTTCACACTGCCTACCTTGACCTAGCTAAGGCATTTGACACAATACCGCCCTCAGGCATTGTTGACAAACTCAAGCAGTTAAGTATAATCCCTTATTTCATCCAGTGAACAGTCAGCTGGCTCACGGACAGGACTCAGGAAGTTAGAATTGGGGGGTACACCCCTACAAAGAGGCCAGTCAAAACAGGAGTCCCTCAGGGATTAGTCCAAGGACCTCTCCTTTATGGCATTGACTTCTCTGAAGTCAAGGCCACTGTCAGTGGGCTCTGGCTGATTAAATTTGCAGATGATTGCAAATTAGGAGCAGTCATAGAATCCTCTACTAACACAAATGTTCTCCAGGAAGGGCTGACACAGACAACTAACTGGTGACAGAGCCATGGACTAAAACTAAATGCCAAGAAATGCATAAAAATATCCTTTGGGAAGTCATTCCAGTTACCTTGGTAACTATCATATTGACAGCACACCTCTAAGAGATGACCCAGTATTTTTGGACTTGGGGACACACACACAAGCATTAACCTAGCCTTTGACCATCATGCGTCTACAGTAGTGAGGACACCATTCTATGCTGTGCAACTTATAAACAAAGGTATGGCATATTGGTCCAAGGAAGTCTTTGTTCCACTGTATTCAACATTCATCACACCTGTCATTGAATAGAATGCCTCCTCTGGTATGCACCTAACCAGGCATATCCATCAGTTGGAACACCCACAAAAGATTCCTCACTGAAAGAATGTAGGGTGTAAGTAACATGTCCTATGCAGACTGTATCAAAGCCCTATCCCTCTAAACTGTCTCTCCTACAGGCTTTTGAGGTATGATCTATGCCTGACATAAAAGGCATTGTCAGGGCCTCACTCTGATGGGCCTCCTGTATAGCCACAAAACAAACAGCACCAAAATTACCCATTCTAAAGACTTAAATATTGCCTGTGATATAAATATGACCTGCTGGAGAGACAGGTATGTATCCCAGAGACTCTGGAACAGGATCCCCATCCATGTGATGCTGAGGTCCTCCCTAACCTAATTCAAGTGTAACTTGGACAATTGGATGGGAACAAGAAATTCATCCCTGGTTTGGCACCTATGACTCTAATGCACACAGACAACCTCTAAATGGTTCATCTCTCATGCCCCTTCTTGTAAATGTTTCATCTTCCAAGCCCCTGCTATACTTATTAAAGGTACCAGAAGTTGTCAGAGATTTGGCATGCATGGCTAGACTTAAGAAGGCCCATGTGGTCATTAGTCTAGTAAACATCTATAAACCTATGAAAACAAAAAGCTTAAAACCTTGAAGCACAGATGTGCAGAGACATGTAGGCAGCAAATCATAATGGAGGTGTGGTCTATGTAAATTAGGCCCCTACATATCTACTTGTAGATGGTTGGATGGTGGTCATTTTACTGATGAATACATATTTGCCAGATTATATTCACTTATTTCATATATATGTACATTTTTCAGGCTTGGATAATGTAGCTTTCATTCTGAGGTTGTAACCACTCCCACTGAGTAACCTGTTAAGTTCACCAATGTACAGTGTGAAGAACTGCCACCCCACCATCAGACATGTCCATATGATTATCTGGAGCCATGGAGGATGTGCCACCACAGCTTCAGACATGCCCATATGATTACCAGCCCTCATTTCCTTCCTCGAAACAGTCAACCTAGCACAAGAGAGCGGCAAATACGTATCTTCTCTTTTTCTTGACCTCTCAAAGGCATTCAACACTATTTCCCATTCCCTCCTTCTGTCCTAGCTCTCACACTTGCATCTATCTCCCTCAACCCTAGACTGGTTCTCCAGCTACCTTTGCACGTGCCAGCAGGCTGCACAATGGAAAGAGTCAACCTTCCCTTTCTTACCTACACCCACAGGAGTTCCCCAAGGATCAGTACTTGGCCCTCTGCTCTTCAACTTATTCATTAACAACTTTCACCTCTCCATCCCTGAAGCCTCAGTCATCCAATACGCAGATGACTCCACTATTATCTGCTAAGCCTCCTGCCCCTCCAAACTTCTACTTAATACCCAAACAACCATCTCCAAAATTGAATCATGGATGCAATCGCATCACTTGGCCCTAAATGCCAACAAAACAAAGCTAATGATATTTACTCCCACTAAAACTTCCCAGTTCCACAAAGTCCAATTTTCCATCAAAAGCCACAATAACACCCCTCTTGAAATCATTCCTAGTACCAAACTACTTGGCATTACCATCGAAGAAAACCTAAAATTCGACTCCCACATCCTCTCAGCAATCAAAAAACCCACCAGAAAATCGTCCTCCTCTACAGACACAACTACTACCTTACTCCATCTTCCCATCATACCCTTGCATCTACCTTCCTTCTCCCCTCTCTGTAATGGTGCTCCCCTATTCTCCAACCTACAACTTGGACTCTGTGCTAAACTTTAGGCCTGTTACAACAAAATCTGCAAATTTGCAACCAATTCTAAAAACTCTTCCCATCACTGTCACTCCCTACACACCCTAAACTGGCTAGAACTCCACAACCACCTAAAGTACCTACAACTTACAACAGCCCACAAACTCATCTTTAAACCAGCAGAATGCCCCTCTCTTGCTAAATCTCTAACACCCTACACACCTACCCGTACCCTGAGATCCACAGGCCAAAACCTCCTGCATGTACACAAACTCATCCACCCAACTGGTAAACTACTACTATCCCACACTATAGCCAAACTATGGAACAATCTCCCCACACCACTACGTAATATATCTAACCACAACAATTTCAAATCCATGCTTCTCTCCCATCTCTCCTCCAATTGGGAATGTCCTTCACATGCTCCCACCTAAAACTCCCACACTACTAACTCCACACCTAAATCATCATTTCTTTGCCTACTTTAACTTAATTCAGAGATCTTGCTCCGAACACCTTTTCATAAATCTTTTGCATGCATGCCTCTGGCCTACCTTACTCATATTCTCAAACTTTCATTGTTTGCTTTTCTTATCCATTGTACCCATAATATTTTTTCCTCTGTAATATTGTTAATTTGTCTCTATTCGTATGTATTTGTATGTCTGTTTGGGGCTTTTCCCCTCGGGTCTCCACTGAAAAAGGGTAATTCTTACCCACCTGGACCAACCATGAACCAACAAATGCAAATAAATAAATAAATAATGCAAGATATGCCACACAACCATCAGACATGTCCATGTGATTATCTGGAGCTTCCATGGATCTGCTATCTCAGCATTTGACATAGCCAGATGATTATTTGGAGCCTCCCTTTAACTGCCATCCCTGCAGCAGGCATATCCAGATGACTATCTGGAGTGTCCCGGGAGCTGCTATCCCAGGAAAAGTCATAGCCAGATGATTATCTGAAGCCTCCTTGGAACTGCCACCCCCAGTTTTAGACATATCCAGATGACTATCTGTAGCCTCTCTAGAGATCTCACCCCAGCATCAGACATACTCAGGTGATTATCTGGATAGAGTCTCTTTCCTCTAATGCTCAGTCTGTTACTATAAGCTGTAGTTATCCCAGAAACATGGTTAAAATGTCTCTGTCCAAACACAAGGATTTTACTAGGTGGCTTAGAATTCTGCAGGAAGAATAGAGTAACTCTTAACAAACGAAAGAATCTAGAAAAGTTGGAGACATACTCATTTATTCAACTGCTAACTACAAGTCATACCTTAGGGTTTCTTAGTCATGACACCCTGAGTCACCAAACATATTATCTCTGGCATCATGCCAACACAGACTAAAAGAGAAATAACCTAATACCCTTTGACTTTGTGCAACCTCAGAGGTAACATATTTTGTGATCAGACCTGTGCGAGCAAAATGAACGGAATGAGAAAAGCTGATTTACAGATTTCTAAATAGCCCCCTCCCTGTCTTATGGGAGGTATTTGCAATGAAGAAAGCTGGAAAAGAAATGAGAGTGTCACATCCCTGAAGGAATGTGGGGGAGAGGACACTAGAGTCTGAAATTCCTTGGCAAAGGATTCTTCTGAGACAATTGTTAAACACAGAAAGCGGGACTTCAGTAAAATGGTAATCAAGTCCATAGTCAAAAAACAAAAAAAAAATATTTTTTTTTTATCATTTTAACAAGATGAGGTACTGTTTCATTACAGAAGCAAATAATCTGAAAGAAATATTGAATAAAAATTATTAACCAGAGAGCTTGGGTCTTCCCATTGATAATTAAGTATTAAATATGGTTGTTCATCAGACTACTGAGTAGGTTATTATTTACTCCCCAAATCCTTTTGTATTGTATTGCAAGGATGTATGTGTCTAACAAAGGAGGCATCGACCTACTAAATAGGTATTTTAATGTGATTTACAATCAAGCAGAAAGTAATTAGATCATTTGAAACTACCAGTCACTCTTCCCTTTTATAAAGGTATGCCTTAAATTTCAAATTATTTAAATTCTATGTTTACCCTTTACCGTCTTGATTTCTCAGGGAACAGTATTTCTTCTCCATATTTAGAAGTATGCTAAGGAAAGCTGCATCATAATTAATCTGTGATATCACCGGCAAGCAAATGGCAAAGGCTAGGTCATTCTAAACTAACCTCATCCATGAATGTTTAAAGTCCTCCCATATAGTACTGGGAATGATTTAGCTTAAGCACTTAAAACAGCAGAATGACCACAGTGATTGCCAATAAATAGTGGCGTTATAACAGAAGATTTATATCTAGAAGGAAAGTTTGTCCCGATCAAATCTGACGCAGCATTGTTTGCTCTTGCTCTTGTAGGAGACTTAACTGAATGAACAAATTAACAGTCAACATCAGCATAATAATGTAGCATGCAACAGTGAGAGTTCTAGTCTAGATAAAGACTCTGCACATACAGAGTTGTGACTTTACAGCAAAGGGAGTATGAAAGCCAGTACACTACTGAAAACAGTAGAGTAGGGGTGATATATGGACAGGATTTTGAATTGTTACATAAAATAAAACGGTCACAAAGCACTCATTTAGTGCCACGATAACTTAAGAGTTGGTGATGCTTTAATAATTACGTTCTTTAATTAATCTTTAACCAATAAAAATACACAGAATCTCTTCTCTCTTTATATCTCTCATTTCTCTACATATGTTTATCAATATCTAGCTACATATATATATATATATATAATATTTATTTATATATATATATATATATATATATATATATATATATATATCTACAAAGGTGCTGGATCTCTGAAGACTGGGGGGTTGGAGGGTGAGAGGGACACTTAGTGATCTAAATGGCAATTTTTAAAACACTATTTACTACCACAACATAGGTTCACTTAGAGGAAATTTTAAGCTTAGCGCTTAGCTAATTTCCCTTTTGGTGCTTGAATTAACATTTCCTGATTGGTCTTACCTATCCCATGGCTGATAACTGTACATTAGCCCTAGTGAGAATAACTGTGATCATACCATAGATAATTTGAGGGGATCCATGTAAGAGATGGAGCATTTAAGAACTGCCTGTATCCATTAGTGGCATGAAGGGCAGTCCTGGAGTATATTTTCTATTACCCATCTTTATATCGAAGTTGCATTTGAATATGACAAGGATGAGCTTTGTTTTACCTGAAAGGATAGTCTGCAACTCCCTGCCCCTCCAGCAGCAGCCCTCTCCCCAGCCACTTCAGTGTTCCATTACTTGGCTATTTCTCCTCAGTTACCATAAACACTGCTCAAACCTGTCAGCATGCATGTTGTTTTCTTATTTACTTCTACAATGATTGCAGATATTGAAATAAAATAGCACAAACACTGATAACCATTTGCTAAACAAACAGATAATACAGTCTTGCAATGGAAACAGACAGCATGAGCAGTAAACTACTCTGCCATTGAAACTCAGATTCATTAAAATGACACTAAAATTCACATTCAAAGAAAATGCATCTGGCCAGTGGAGGCTCCTTGCACATATTTTTAGGGACATGCATATATGTATGTGTTCTTTGATTCACTTTCCTGATTGTAGTAAATAAATTATATTCCTTGTATAATACAGCACCACTTTTTAGAATGTGTTTTTAAATTTGTAGTTTTGAACAGTCTTCTAGTAAGCAATGAAACAAAATGTATGAACCAGTAATGGCAAAACTACCAATTTCAAAAAATTTCAGACATAAAAGGCCACTCAAACGTTTGTCATTACAATCTACCAATATCAGTAAATATGCAAAATCTCTGAGTAAAGTCAACTAACTAATTTCACATTAAAGGGATGTGTAACTAACGAAGAGGTTGTTAATAGCAAACATCTTTATATTTCATTGTTTCATCTACAAATAAAGTGCCTGTTGCCCTTGAAGAATAAATTGCCTATGTTACATTAAAAAATGATAAGATAGTAATATTGCAATAGGGAATGGATGACAAACTTAAACAGGGTCATTGTTACTAGGTAACTCCTCCAGAGGAGGACATTCACATGACTGTAGCATCTCCTCTCATTAAAATACAACACAGTACAGTATCAGCAATCTGTCTGCATACTGTGGGAATAGAACCCACAGACTTCTGCATCAAAAGTAAGTATAATACCTGTTGTGCTACTAACAATGCATGTGGATTTTCCATAAGCAGCACTAAACTTCTCTTCCACTAAAGCTCTCAGCTCCTTGTAAAATCCTCACTCAACTCCTTGTGGTATGGGTAGAGAATTCAGGCTGTTGTTTCTTGTACCTAAAGTACAGGGTTTGAGCATGAATAACACTAGCCACCATGTATACCTAACTGGGGCATTTTCTCACACACACACACACACACACACACACACACACACACACACACACACACACACACAAGCAGCATATAACAGAAAAACACCCCCCCCCCCCCCCCGGCAGCAGATAACAGAAACATACTCCCCCCAGCAGCAGCATATAAAAGAAACAGACTCCCCTCAGCAGCAGCATATAACAGAAACACAATCCTCCCCAGCAGCAGCATATAACAAAAATACAATCCCCACACCAGCAGCATATAACTTAAGTACAATCCCCCCAGCAGCAGCATATAACAGAAACACAGTCCCCCTAGCAGCAGCATATAACAGAAACACAATCCACACACACACTGCCACCAGCAGCAGCATATAACAGAAACACAATCCCTCAGTAGCAGCATATAACAGAAACACACTCCCCCAGCAGCAGCATACAACAGAAACACACTCCCCCCAGCAGCAGCATATAACAGAAACACACTCCCCCCAGCAGCAGCATATAACAGAAACATACTCCCCCAGCAGCACCATATAACATAAACACACTCCCCCAGCAGCAGCATATAACAGAAACAATTCCCCCAGCAGCAGCATATAACAGAAACACAATCCACACATACACTGCCCCCAGCAGCAGCATATAACAGAAACACAATCCCTCAGTAGCAGCATATAACAGAAACATACTCCCCCAGCAGCACCATATAACATAAACACACTCCCCCCAGCAGCAGCATATAACAGAAACACAATCCCCCCAGCAGCAGCATATAACAGAAACATACTCCCCCAGCAGCACCATATAACATAAACACACTCCCCCAGCAGCAGCATACAACAGAAATAGACTCCCAGCAGAAGCATAACAGAAACACAATCCCCCCAGCAGCAGCATATAACAAAAACACAATCCCCCACCTCAACAGCATATAACAAAAACACAATCCACCCCAGTAGCAGCATATAACAGAAACACAATCCCACACCCCAGCAGCACCATATAACAGAAACACGATCCAGCCACCCCAGCAGCAGTATATATCAGAAAGTGAAACAATCCAATGCCCTCCAGCAGAAAGTGAAACACAATCCCTGCAGCATATCTGGAACATCTTATTATAGAAACAATCCCTGAAGCAGCAGCTTTTCTAACCAGAAACATGCCTGAAGCAGCAGCATTACTCTCTCCTAACCAGGCAGGCAGCAACGGAAGTTACATTTTGTGCCTAAGTAAATCTGCAGACGCTAAGTCAGACGCATGCATGCATCTTCCAGTCCTCCTCAAAGATGTTGAATTTTTGTTTTTTCAATGCCACGGGAACTAGACAAGATCATTTTGTCTTTTAAAAGTGCATGTGGGGGGGTGCTCTCTCCCCCTCGCTCCCTCGCTCAATGGTCCCGGTGCCTATGTGGGTCTGTTGTGTATGACTGATCCACCCTGTTGAATGTAACACAGAAAACTAAGTTAGACCATTTAAAATAGCAAAAGAAGAAAAAAATGAAAACAATAATATCGAGAGAGGGAAATTACTTCATCTCCCGATTTTAAAACTAACCCCCCGCCCCAGTAATAATAGCCTCAAATTTGCCTGAATTGTGGCAGTGTTACAGGAAGGTTTTAATGACGTTAAGGTGTAGGGTTAGGGTTGGGAGAAAGGGGAGCAGCAGGGTTAGGGTTAACACCCATTATTAAAGAGGGTGGGGGGGCTCTATCACTAAAATGATACAAGGTACTATATAGCAGTCTGAAACATGCTAACTTCAGGAAAGATCTTCATCCTTTTGATAGTTAAACTGGATAGAAAGCTTATCAAGGACATAAAAATCATTAGCATAATCACTACTGCAGTTCAGAATTTGAATGTGTGTCCTTATAAAAGTGAAGATACACATCCAAAAGCTCCATGGAAATAACTGTTATGTCTGAATGTAATTCTTTGAAAAGCAGATACACATTCACAAACCCAACTACAGTAACTTAAAGAAAACAGCAAGAGCGCAATGGTGATTACTATTTGTCCGTGGACTTGTTTTTCCCAATAAAGAACAAAAGGCTAGTATACACTTTAATTAATGTAACTAGTACAGGTAATCACTTCACTAATCCAAATTTTCTCACTCAGCCTCATCTCCTCAGCTGCTCCTAATCGAAGTGCATGAAAGCAGACAACAAAGAGGGATTCCAGTCTCACATCCTCTTCAAGATTAACCATCTAATTTACAGGATTTATTAGTGCATGAATAATGGATGACTGCATTTACAAACTTTCCATGCCCACAATGAGGTTCATTCTGTTTTTTTTTTTCAGTATAATGCTATAGAACAATAGGCTCAGGGTTACATCAGTTGCATGGTTAAATAGTACCCTGGAATAAACCACCTAAGAAGTGGTCTAGTCCGGATCCCAAGAGGTAGTCAGTAAAGACTCTATCTGAACCCACTCCTGAAATTAAGTGCCAACCAATCCATTATAAATTCCTTTTCAAAAAAATACTTTCGCTGACAGTTCCCAGTACTATGCTAACTTCACAAGTTTCAAATGGATTCACTTTTCACTTAGGAAGACAATTCATGAGCTCAGCCTACTGAGTATGACATAAATAAACATGGTATCATCTTAAGATAACTTGCATCATTTTGCTTAGCACCTGAATCCAATGACCTACTTAATGTAAATGTCTCCTTAGCAGAAGTGCAAACCCACAACTTTGACAATAAACTATGTTTGTAATGCAGGCACAGCAAAAGTTGAAATTTACTGTAATACCATTAAAGCAGCACCCTAAATCATGATGGCTTGTGCCACTCACACCCCTGCTGGGCAATTCTTCTGATTTTACACTACTAAAATGCATACCTGAGTCATTTAAAAATGGTTTGATAATGAGATCTAGTCAGTTCAGCTTTCCTTGAGATTTATGGTGTCATCAACAAATAGCATGATCTTAGAATCGTAATTCTTAGATATTTCTAAACCTTTTATTCTAGGATTAGGTTGAATTGTGATTGACAAAAATCTTAGTGTCAAGAACAAACAAAATGAAAGTTAAAGGGCAGGTCTGTTTAGTCCTTCTGGTGAAGGGAATAAACTTAAAAGTAAATGGTTCTACTTTAATGTATAATTTATATATATATATATATATATATATATATATATATATATATATATATATATACATACATACACACACACATACACACACGTATATATATATATATATATATATATATATATATATATATATATATATATATATGTATGGGTCTACTTCATTTCACTGAAAGTTCATTTCACTGTACGCACAATTCACTGAAAGGTCACTTCATTGAAAACTCATTTGACTGAAACTCATTTTGTTGAAAGTTATATATGGCCTTTTCTTCACTGTAGTGTGATCCTGGAGTCAGTATATAAAGTAAGGGGGGTGTGGGGGGGCACACTCCCCCACATTGGGTGGTGTGGGGGTGTAGCCCCCCCACCTAGTTTAAATGTTTTAAACCATAGTCATGGATACTTACAAGTCCAACGAATAACTCTTTCCAGAAGACAATATACAACCAAACTATGTGGGGGGTATGCACCCCCACACCCCCCAAATGGATTGTAATAAAATTGATGTTCAAAATAATTTTAATTAACTATATACATGGATTTATTTACATTCCTAGTCTAGTAGCAAATAAAACTCACTAGACTGTCCTTCTCTCCCTAACTAGCCTGAAGCTTAAGAGTTAGTTTGAAATAGGCGTACATCAAACCTCTGCAATCACTAGATAATAATTTGGTGACTTATTTCTCCTTGTTTCACTTTCTATCATACTTCTATCTTAGTTACACATTCCTTTATTCCTTCTTAAATATTTACACTATTGAGTAATAGGCAATTATGTACGCAACTAGTATCATTTCAATAAAGAGAAAATACAAAAAAATATAAATAAGCTAGTTAACATAAGGACTGACATTGAACTATATTGCTAAATATTTTACTATAAACAGATTTTGTAAATAATCCAATGAACATATATGTATCGAACTTATAAGATATATACGTAACAATTCCAGAACATTATGTATGTAATAATACAACAGCTATAAACTACTGATGATTTTTTGACGAGAACTATCACATGTAACCAATAATTATATTTACTACTACATGTAATTAGAAGTTATGTACTCACCATAACGTTCCATCTGAGTAGGTGTATTCATTTGTCTGCAACCTGTGGGTTATGGATCCGATATCGGATCCGAACCGGCATGGTTTTCCAGCTATGGATCCAAGCTCTCAGCTCCTTCCCCTCACCCATAATGCCCTGCTCTACCCTCATGACCTCAGATCGAGTTTGCCAAAGCAACAATACCCTAAAAAGGGTAACAAGGAATATGCAGGAAACTGAAAGGCCAGGGGGATAGGAGGGCGGGATGGTTGCAGACAAATGAATACACCTACTCAGATGGAACGTTATGGTGAGTACATAACTTCTAAATCTGAAGTAGGATATTCATTTGTCTGCAACCTGTGGGACAGAGTCCCCAGCTACCTGAATCTTGGGCGGCCATCATGGAAGGATATTCCGGAGCACCGCGGAGCCAAAGGATGCTCTACCCCTAGATGCAAGATCCAACTTATAGTGAGAAATAAATGTATGAGATGAAGCCCACGTGGCTGCTGCACAAATATCATCTAGAGGAATCCTAGCCTTGAAGGCTGCCGAGGTAGATACTGACCGGGTTGAATGGGCATGAACACCCCGTGCGGGCCTTCCTGACGCTTGATAAGCCAATAAAATGCACTGTGAAATCCAGCGGACAGAGAAACTTTAGAAATTGGCTTGCCCAAATTGAATTTTGCAAAGGAAATAAACAGCTGGTCGGATTGCCTATGACCAGCTGTCCTGTTGAGATAAAATCTAAGTTGCCTGTGAACATCTAGTGAGTGTAGCTTATATTCACCTTTGTTTTCATACTTAGGGAAGAAAACAGGGAGGTTAATGGATTGATTGATGTTTGCTTCAGAAGCGATTTTAGGAAGGAAGGACGGGTTGGTCCTGAGGGAGACACGGTCCGGATGAAATACCAAGTAAGGAGGTTTAGCTGATAAAGCTTGAAGTTCAGAAACTCTCTTGGCTGATGTAATGGCTACCAAAAAGGCTGTCTTGTAGGACAAGAATTTGAGATCCACCGTAGCCGCGGGCTCGAAAGGGGAGTGGTCAAGGCCTGTAGGACCAAAGAAAGGTCCCAAGGAGGAACTGCTTGCTTTATAGGGGCCTGAGAAGGAAAGTACCTTTAAGAAATGTTTTGCACAATTTGGCTGACATAAGAGGATTAGACTCTTGACCAATGTGATAGTGAGAAATTGCCGCCAGTTGAACTTTGACTGTGGAACTGCTGGCACCATCATTAAAGAGAGAGGTTAGAAAATCAAGCACTACAGGGAGAGGAACCGTGAAGGGATTTAGGCCTTGCCGCTCCGCCCACACAGAGAAACGCGTTTCCATTTGCTTCGTAAACCTTTCTAGTGGATGGTTTATGAGCCGCCACCAAAATAGCCTTTACCGGTGAAGAAATACCGGGAGTCCTTATCAAGAGTGGAACTGGAGCAGCCAAGCGGTCAGCTTCAGGTTGTCCAGGTTCGGAGGAGGAATGCAGGATGGATGGGATATCAGATCCGAATGGGATCTAGAATCCAAGGAGGATTCACCGAGTGAGACCTTAGAAAGGGGAACCAGATCTGTCGAGGCCAGAATGGAGCAATGAGAATCATTCTGCAACCCACCCGAGAGGCTTTCTGAAGAACTTGCAGCATCAGAGGCAAGGGTGGATAGGCATACAGAAGACCGGGTGGCCAAGCATGCACCAGAGCGTCTCTTGGGGTACCTCCGGGAGGAGGTATTAGAGCGTAAAAACTGTCGCACTTGGTGTTTGAGGGAGAAGCAAAGAGATCGCATGAAGGGGTTCCCCACCGTGCGAATATGCGTTCCGCTACTTGACAATTGAGAGACCACTCGTAAGGGGTCAGAATGGTGCGACTGAGCTTGTCCGCTAGGATGTTGGACCGACCCGGAATGTGCGTTGCTATGAGAAAGCGATTGGTGGAGATTGCCCATTCCCAAACTCTCATGGCCTCTCGACAAAGAGGGTATGACCTTGTTCCCCCTTGCTTGTTGATGTACCAGACAACAGACATATTGTCCGATTGAATCGCAATTGTTCCCAAGGGAAGAAAGTCCTGAAGTGCTAGCAACGCTAAGAGCACTGCTCTCATCTCTAGAACATTGATATGCAGTAAGGTCTCTGAATCGCTCCACGTGCCTTGGACTGTCCGGCCCCAAAGTGCCCCCACCCGAGGCGGAGGCGTCCGTGGTCACCGTGGCGAGAGGGGAGAAGTACAAAATGGGGGACCCTCGTGGAGATCCGGGCAGTGGAGCCACCACAAGAGGGACCGCTTGCAAGCCTTGCTGATCGCTATGGGATGATGCATGGGGAGAGCAAGGTATGACCACTGTACTAAGAGCGTCCACTGTAGAATGCATATTGAGCCTGGCAAGAGGAAGAAGTGCTATAGCCGAAGCCATGGACCCTAGAGCCCTCAGGACCAACTCCGCTGGAACAGAACTTGAATGGAGAATGGCCCGCACCTGGAGCTGCAGATTTAGAACTCTGTCCGCAGTGAGGAAGGCTCGTAAACTCCTTGTGTCTAGTCTGGCCCCTATGAAATCTAAGAGCTGTGGGCGCCAGGTTGGACTTGTTTGTATTTATTGAGATGCCCAGAAATGGAGCAAGATGGAGAAAGGAGTCTCGCCAAGAGAAGTAGATGCCTTGTTGGGGCGGTAAGGAGCCAGTCGTCCAGGTAGGGAAAGACCTGCACCCCTGAAGCCTCAGGTGGGCCGCTACCACTGCTAGTACTTTGGTAAACACCCTGGGGGCTGTGGTGAGACCAAAGGGAAGGACCCGGAACTGGTAGTGACTGGCTCCCAGCCGAAGCGGAGAAACCTCCTGAGCGCCTGTCCATCAGGATGTGGTAGTACGCGTCCTTGAGATCTATCGAGCACATCCAGTGATCTTCTCCCAGAAGGGGGAGAATAGATTGCAGAGTGACCATTCGAATTTTTCTTTGGGGACTGCCAGATTCAAGAGAGAGAGGTCTAGGATTGGTCTTAGTTCCCCGTCTTTTTGGCACTAAAAGAATCTGGAGTAGAACCCTGATCCGATCTGGTCTGGGGGAACGGGCTGGATGGCTCTTTTCTTTAGCAGATGGCCAATTTCTGCCAAAGCGGCCTCCCTTTGACCGGGTGGTACGTCTGGGAGGGACTTCATCTTTGGAAGGTGAAGGAAAGGAATGCGATATCCCCTGGATATGATTTGGAGAACCCAGCGGTCCGATGTTATGGACTCCCATGCCGCTAGGTGCCCGGAAAAACGTCCCCCGACTGCCTCCAGAGTAGAGCAGTCGGGCAACCGCTCAGGGTTGCTGCGCGGGCCGTTCAGAGAAAGGTTCCCTGGACCCGAAGTTTCTGGGAGCCCCTCTGCCTCTAGGGCGGCGTCCTCCCTGTCCTCCTCTGCCACGGAAGGACTGGTTGTCCGGAGCAGGCTGGGACTGCTGCGACTTCGGAACCACATCTTCTTCTGACCCTTTTGGTTCCTAGAATAGGGCCTCTGGGGTGCAGAGAAGCGGATTCCGACGGCAGACAGCGTCTTCCGTCCTTCTCGCTCTGGGTCAACGTCGCGAACGGTCTTGCCAAACAGAGCAGAACCATCAAAGGGGCGTTCAACGACGCCTTGAAGGGCTCAGAAAATCGAGTGACGGAGCCAGGCCTGACGCCTAGTGACCAGTCCTGTCCCGCAGCTCTAGCGGCGCCTCCGTAGCATGGGAGAGTAGCCGCAGAAGTATTTGTGACTGACCTAAGAGTGGCCATTTTGGTGGAGTGCAGAACTCTGTCCTCCTCCGAAATGGACTCAGGGGGGGATGCAGCGTATTCCTTAATAAGGTCTCGCTGCATCCGAATAACATGTGCCAAATAGTTCAGCGCCCTTACCGAGAAGGTCGCCGAACTGAACATCCGCTTCCCCAAGCGGTCCATCATCCGAGACTCCTTGCTCGGTGGGTGGACTGAGGACTCTCCTGAGCCAGTTCCCTCTTTGTGGCCGCCGCCATCAACATGGCATCTACAGGAGGCCCCTTACTCCAATGGGTCCTGTCGGAGGGCGGACTAAGGATCCTATCAGGTCTTTTGGGAATTGGCTCCACGGTGTCCGGTTCCTTCCACGCCCTGGTGGTAATAAGGTCCACCAGGGGTCGGCAGGGGACACCCAAGAGGTAGACGGGCCCGTTTCAATGCCTCCAAGAACACGGACTCGTCCGAGGAAGACTTGGGGGCAGACCACCCCTAATACGGAGCATTTCCATGATGTCTCCGAAGGAGACATCCTCGGGGTGACCGTGGGGAGCCTTCCCTTCCTCCAAGTCCGTGTCTTCAGTGAGAGACTCGGGGAGTCAATGTGCCTCCTTTTGCGATATGCGAGGGCCTCCTCTGGGGGCTGTCAGAGGAGTCCTCGCAGCAGCAATTTGCTCCATGGGAGCAACTTGGGGCACAGAAACGGGCTGTCCCAGGGCCGGATGGTGGAAGCCTGGCCCAGTGCAGAGGGAGCGGGACGGAGCCGGGCAAGTGCCGGGGTCCGGAGACCCTCAACAGAGCCCTCTCCACTACATCAAAAGCCGAAGGGGAGCCGACCTCGACCAAAGGATCCGACAATCGGCTCCCCCTCGGATCCGAAGAGTGGATCGGAGCCGGCGCCAAAGCACTCGGATCCGAAGGGACAGTGCGCTCCGACACAGACGGCGCCGGCGAGCACTGATCCCCGGATCCGGCTCGGATCCAGGCTCCGAGATCGGGTCCGACGCACTGAGGGCAGGGTCGGATCCGGTACCAAGTACTATCGGCTCCGACCTCCCGCCCGGCTGCTCGGCTCCAGTTGCTCCGAACCCGGATAGCGGGTCGGAGAAGGAGCAATAGGCTTAAAAAAGGGTGTTGAGCTCCCCCCCGGAGGGGGGGGAGGCAAGAGCACTCCCATCTGCATCTGGGCCTGGATGAACCTTCTCATCATCCGGTCCAGATCAGCATCAGAAAGGCTATGGGTAGATCTCGACGAGGCTACCGAGGTAGGCCTGGAATGCCTCCTCGATAGCCTCGACGGAGATCGGGTCTCCTCCTCCTCAGGACCCGGTGAGAAGCACACAGGGGACCGGAGCCGAGAAGGAGGAGACCGAACCGACAACGGAGCCGGGGGAGAAGCCCGCTTGGCTGGCGGGGCCGAAACAGAGGTCTCGGCCCGCCGCTTGTGGTGCTTCTCCCTCCGGTCCTTTTTAGCTGCATCCCTCTCCTCTCCAGAAGCGGGAGTTTGAGTCCCAGGAGCAGGAGGGGGTGCCACAGGGGGAACAACTGCAGCCGCAGGAGTCCCCGAAGGAGCGGAGGTCGGAGCCGAGTCCGGCGGTAAAAGACCCGCCAAGACCAGCTTGGACCTCCGCTCCCTCAGTGCCCTGGGGTTGAACCCTGCACAAATGGAACAACCAGATGTGAGGTGTTCAACCCCAAGACACTTAACACACCGAGTGTGGCCATCAGCCGGTGAGAGCTTATGGCCACACTCGGAGCATTTTGAAAATATAGACTTAGGCTGTTCAGCCATAATCTATAAAACCTAAAGTTACAGAAAAGTAACTTAAACAACAAAAAAAAGCACACAGGCCTACACACACACTCTACGCATGGCGAGGAGGGAATAAAATTATTACTGTAACTTAAAATAAACTTAAAACAGTCTATATTAACGGAAACCTACTACTTTCACACAAATTTAGTTAAAGAAACAAAAAATTCTCTGTTTTTAAACAAGAAAATAGTCCACTTAGCTGAGAGCTATGTATCCACATCCAGTTACCAGCGCGGCAAACAAGATCTGAGGTCATGAGGGTAGAGCAGGGCATTATGGGTGAGGGGAGGAGCTGAGAGCTTGGATCCATAGCTGGAAAACCATGCCGGTTCGGATCCGATATCGGATCCATAACCCACAGGTTGCAGACAAATGAATATCCTACTTCAGATTAACTGTTATTCAGTAGGTCTTGAACAATTTGTTATAGAGTCACTCTTAATTATGTTTTATAATAAGAGAAAATACTTTAGTTCATAACTTACTTTCCCTGTATGAGTATATTTGCTTTATGAATTAATAGGGGTGTCCATTATAAATCCCACCAGAGCCAGATTTAAGTATTTAGCTATATATGATATAATTCAGAAACATTAGCTGCTTAAGCAACACAGGGCCACAGCTTTCTTTTTGTATTACAGAATAACAATGCTCATGGGTTCAGTTTAAGATGGTATATAACCCTTTGATTTAGTAAACATTCTGAAACAGTCTTCACCACCATATATGAAGGAGTTAACATACACAATTCTAAATCAGAATAATGTGATTTTCTCATTTGAAATAAAGAAATACCACAGTACCGTTCTTCTTTCTAAAGCAACAACAGAAACAAAAAAAATTACTAGTGGGGATATAAAGATATTTTCTTGTTCTTTCCATCTCTTTCCCTTTACCCTTTAATTTAATTTGTTTCTCAACTTCCAGTTTTATGTGGCTTCATTCATTCAAAATGTTATGATCATAAGTTTAAGTATATGTTTTAAATGCCACTTAAATGTATTCTTATGTCTATTAGAAAATAAAATGTGAGTGCTTACCTTCAGTGTCTGTACTATAAACATTTATGAACAGTAATTTCATTGTGGTTAGGAGGATAACAATAGAAGTAATCAAAGTCTACTCACTAAACTATATGATCACTCAACCATTCCTTACTTTAACACATCATCAAATAGGGATGTAATAGCCTTCAATGTAAACAAACCCCATTCTTTAGTCAAAATCTAACAATCCTCAGCTTCGTTAAGGAAGTCACACCATCCTCAAACTGCCAAGAAGGTCAAAGTGAACACTAACTAATATTTTCCTTTCATGAAGCATGCAGTAATAATCCCTATAACAGCCAAAGAGACAGACAGAAAGAAAAAAATTATATATACAAATTTCATATTTGTTACATCTAGCCATGTAAGGCCAAGCAACCTCCTCAAATAGCATATCGTGATTTTTGGAAGAAACTCTGCAACTCATTTCTTTTGCACGCCTACAACACAGTTACCTTTGTGGCAAACACACTGCTTTACAGCAGGTGATGCAATCTCAGTCTACAAATTTCTTCACCTTCACAAATCCACCCAGATTGTCCACTGAGCACAGAATCCATATCTCAGTGAAATTACAAGATTTAACTGGCATGTATAAGCCAAGTCATTCTACTCCACAACTCTCCATCCAGTATCATACCCAAGACCTTCACTCAAAATGAAATCAAGGGGAATGTCCTGTAATTCTCTCATCATAAGGTGGTCCACATAATATTTTACATCTCCTGTCCTAAACAGGTAAAACCAAGCAACTACCACTCACTCAGTCATGATCAGTGCAGATTCTGTTGGGCTGTGACAACAAACTAGTATCCTACAGGTGATTGAGAGGTGATCTATGACTGGCATATAAAGCATCCTTAGATGATGGATTTCTTGCACATCTGCAAAACAGACAGCACCATAAACACTAGGTCCAAGGACATGAACTTTACCCATGAGATAAATAGAATGTGGTACAGAGACTAATATGTGAATCAAAATATCCCCGCACTATAGAATAAGCTCCCCAGCTACATGAAGCAGAGTTCATCTCTCACCTATTCAAATGAAACCTTGATGATTGGATGGGAAATTGCAAATTCACCCCCAGTCTGGTCCCCATATCTCTGATGGACAGAGATCAACAGTAAGTAAATTAATCCCATTCTCGTCCCACATAACCCTTACCTACCTCCTTACTAACATACCTCACCATACAGGCATCCAAGGAACTCAAGGAAAAAAGTGGGTTGAGTTGCCTAGCTAGGCTTATAAAGACCTTGCATGTTGTTAGCTTAGTATAAACCTATGAACCTTTGAACTCCAATACTTACTTAATTAATAATTATTATTGTATTTTGCTGCCTGAGTTACACAATACTTCTTTTGCCAATTCACATATAACTTTTTTTTACCCTTACATTAAAATCTTTACAAAATCCTTATGATCTGTATTACCATGGGCAATCAGACTCCAGCCTGGCAAAACATTTCTTTTGTCAATCCGGCACAAAATCTTATTGTACTTTCACGTTTTACATATCACAGTACACAATTATTCGTCTAACACATTTAAAAATACTCTTTTCTTACTCTCCCAATAACTTCACCAGTCCCTTCCCTAACTATTACATCATTTTCCTTCAAATGTTAACAGCTCATTTAACTCCTTCAGTGAAATTCTTTCTCTGCATTGGCTATCTGAGACTTGTCAATTTTTAGTGCCACAAAACTTAATAACTTCTTCAACCATTCCTGCTTCCCTATAAACCTTTTTTCATACTTATTTAATACTGTGATTATTTGATCTTGTTTTTAAAGACACTTTTGTCCTCTCGCATTACCTCATGCATAAATCCTTCTTTCTTTTTAACAGTTAAATGCAAAAAGTTCCTCCATTGGGTTATACATTTTTGCTGTGCTCAAGTTAACGACACTGAAGGTATAAACAAATATCTTGTAGCAGAATTGGCCAACATGTACATGAAAATGGTGTTTATGATGCCAGTGATCTGAGTTTGTAAATGGATATAGGCTGCTTGAAGGATATCAACTGTAGGAAGGATTACCTGCTTATGTGAAGGGCAAGTCTTCACGAGACTACCTACCTGATAGTACCACTTGGCAGAAGCTGGAGGAAATTAGTGAACTGGTGGTTATGTAAAAGGTTGGGATGGACAGGAAAAATGAAGGGAATCTTCTCTCTCTCTCTCTCTCTCTGGTACTGCATTTGATCACTGGCATTCTCATGTCTACTCTTGGTACTAATGCACTCTGAAACCAGGCTGATGGCACATACCACAAGCAGCAAGACTATAAGAAGACAGGGGTCAATATAAGTAGATTAATGTAGGGCAAGTTCCTGTTTAGAGCTAGTAACACACAGCTAAAAGGTTGTCTGAATACATGAGGTAGTTGTTAACATTGTCTCAAGATGCTCAAACAATAGGAAATTCTTAATGTAAAAGTACAGTAAAAGTAGCTATCAAGTGCAGATTAATACCAAGCAACTAAGTCCCTAAAAAGCCCTCTAGCTGATGAAAAAATCTCATTTTAAGTCTCTCATAGGTTCGTAGGTAGGTACTAGGCTATCTGCCCGAAGGCATTTATAAGCCTAGCCAGAATGTGTTGGCTTTCGCCACCCCTTAGATTAGTTCCCTGTGCCTCTGTCCAGCAGAGCCACTGAAGTGATCCCCAGGGTAAACTTTCTGTTTCCCATCCACTTGTCAGGGTTTCTCTTGAAGAGGGTTAGCTCTGCCTAATGTAGATTGGAATCTTGTTTCAGAGCATGGGAGGTCTGTGGGACAGGAATCTATCACTCTAGCACGTCCTATTTATTGTTGTGGTGAGGTTTAGATCCCTAGAGCATGTGGCTCGAGGTTAATGGTTTTCTTTAGGTTGGGCATGTCCATCAATTCTGGGTTGGACATGGCCTTGTATGTCAAGCAGAGATAACCTTTGAGTAAGCGGTATGCAACCGAGTACAGCTGGAGTTTCTTCAGTCGAGCTGCATAGGGCATCTGTTTGAGGCCAGTGATCCTCTTGGTGAGGTACTTCTGTGGTCTTTTCAGTTGTTGCAGGTGTCTTGTAAGGTATACCCCAAATGGGGGGTTGTACTCTATGATGGGTCTGATGAGTGATGGGTAGAGGGGCACAATGACCTCTTTTGATCTGGATGCAAACCCTTTTGTGATTAGGTGGGCCACATAGAAGGTTTTTCTAACCACTTTGGCAATGTGATTATCAAAGGAGAGTTTACTATCTACTTGGTTCCCCAGATCCCTTATTATGTCTTCCATATTAGGGGGCTACTACCTGTGTGGCAGTTTGTGGGTACTTTGTTTTTTCCAAAGGGGATGACTGTGTGTGCCAGAGAGTCAATTCTAGCCCCTAGTTTGCAGTCATCTGTGAACTTTGGTCAGACATAATCTTCCTATGCTTACCTGTACCTCTGAGAAGTATATGCCAAACAGGAGTGGTCCTAGGACTGATCCCTGGGGAACACCACTTGTAACCAGTTTACAGTCAGACCTAGCTCCCGCAACTCTTATCATGTGGGTTCTGTCCGTGAGCCAGTTGGCAACCCATCTCATGAAGTAGGGGTTTATGTTCAGGCTGGTGAGCTTGTCTATAACACCTGAATGGGGAATGGTGTCGAAGGCCTTTGTAAGGTCTAGGTAGGCTGTGTGGACCACCTTTCCCTCATCTATAGCCTAGGTAACTGTCTCAAAGAAGTCCAACAGGTTTAGCAGGCATAATCTGCCCTTAACAAAGCCGAACTGGGTAGGGTCCAGTGTTTGGATGTTCCCAGTGTCGCTGTTAATGATATCCATGATGATGCACTCCACAGCCTTACAGACCAAGCTAGTCAATCTTATAGGCTGATAGTTCCTGGGGTCTGTTGTGGCTCCACCTTTGTGGAGCGGAATAATCATTGCTGTGCGCCACTCTATGGGCATGTATCCTGTGGAGAGGCTGAGTTTGAACAGTGTGTTATGTGAGGGGTTAGTTCATCTTTGAGCTCATGTAGGATGCAGCCTGGGACACTGTCCAGTCCCATTTGATGCTGTGTCTTTGGCTTTGGAGAGGGCCGTTTTAACTTGAGTGTCTGTGATTTCAGGGTCACTACATACTTCTGGTACAGTTATGGGCCCTTTTGGGGGTGAGAGGGGGGTGAAGTTTGCACTGAACCTCAGTGTATTTTGTGCCATTCTGCACTAACTCCGAGCAGATCTGAGAATTGCCACTTAGATTCTTGGCACAGCTAACAAATGCCTTGTGGTTATCTTTGGAGTCCTTGGAAATTTTTCTTTTGAAGCTACCCTTGGATGATTTTATGAGGGATCATAGTTTCTTTCTGATACTGATCAGGGATGTCTTCCCTTCTTGGGACTTTACTCTTTTCTGTACTAGTTACCTCCTTCTATTGTATAGCTTGTTTATGGCAGGGGTCCACCAGACTGGTTTCCTTTTCTTGGAGGAGCGTGTCTTGGTTTTGCTTGGGATAGCACGATCCATGTATTCTTGTAGGTGTCCATAGAGTGCATTAGTAAAGGATTTTGCAGCTTGGACAGTGTTATCCTTTAACATGGGGGCTTTGAAACTTTCCACCTACGTCTTAAGTAATGTGAAGTTTGCTTTTGAAAAGTTTTTCACGGTGGTTTCTTTGACGTGGGTTGGGGCGGAATGTGGATATCCAGAGTGATTAGTTTATGGTCAGATCTAACCAGCAAGGGGTTGACCTCCGGTGCGGAACACCAGTCGTCCATGTTGGTGATGATTAGGTCCAATATGTTGTCACCTCTGGTGGGGGTGTTGACCAGTTGATCCAGGGCATTTGGGTTTACAAATTCTAGGAAATGTTGGGTGAGGGAGTTAGTACTTGAGTAGTTCTCCCAGTTAATGTTTGGGTAATTGAACTCACCCAATATCAGGGTGTTTGGTAGGATCTTTATGTTTCCCAGTGTTTCCAGAAATGTGGAATGGGGGTCCTGGGACATGGTGGGTGATCTGTAGCAAGCTACAATTTGAATAGCAGTTTTGCCTGTTGCTAGTTGCACGTGGATGATCTCTGAAGCATCCTGCTGTACCACTAACCTGGAGGTGTTGGTATCATTGATGAATATGGATACTCCCCCGCCTTTTGTATTTCGGTCCAGGTTTTGTGGCCGAAATGTATGGTATGCGTTGTAGCCTGGTAGTGCTGGGGTGCTCTCTGGAGCCTTAAACCAGGTTTCTGTTACTGCAAATATATTGATTTTCTCCATACTGAGGAGTGCCTCGAGTGCATGCATTTTGAGGTTTAGACTTCTGGCATTGAGTTGCATTACCCTCAATTTTTTGTTCCTTGTGCTATTTACGGTGGTGTGTTTGTCTTTTGAGCTTTGCCTAAAAAAGGCACTATGGGGTGGCAAGAGCCTTGGCCAGTATTCGAAAGCCTAAGGGTGAAAGGTGCAAGCCATCTCTAGTGAAGCAGCGTGGCTTGTCGAGCATGTCATCCTAGGCTGACAGACACTGGATCCCCTTTAAATGATACCAGAAGCTTAGCCAGTTGTATAATTTTTTTCTTTATACTGTGGTATCATTCTTGGTGAGGGCAGGCTCCTACTCAGGGTCAGGGTCATACCATCCTGGGCTACGTGATCAGAGAGCTCCTCCATGTCTCTTTTCATGTAGTCCGGGTAGGTACGGCTCACGTCATTCACACCATCATGGACAATGACAGAGTCATATTTGTACCTGTTCTGGAGTGACCTGGGTGCATGTGTTATGTGGCGGATCCTGGCACCTGACAGGCAGCTAATAGTAACCTTGTCCTTGTTCAGCCTAGTGAGTGGGGCATCAGTGTGCCTGACTATAGAGTCACCTATTACTAGTGTGTTGGGTATGTTATTTTGCCTTAAGGGCTGTGACTGCTTGGCACACTGGTTTTGTGAAGAATGTGTTTCATGGTTTGTGTTGGGGGGTGGAGGTCGCTTGGATGTCTGCTTTGGAGGTCCCTGTTGCTTTTGCAGATTTTTATTTAGAGCCTCCGAGTATGTTTTCATGTATTTATGTGTGTTTTTTGCCAGTGCTGGTTTCACAGGTCTATGTGAGACTGGTGGTGTGATGCAAGTAATTCCCTTCTCCTCTTGACTGCCTGGTCCAGTCTTGGGTTGAGAGAGGTTCCTCCAGTTTGGCTGTATAATTGCATCTCTCGCATGTATTAGTGTTTGGTGGTAGGAGGAGAGGGTTGTCTGTGTACATGAGGCAGTTGTAACATTGCCTCAAAATGCCCAGATTCACCAGTTGGACCAGAGAGTACACCAGAAACTGCCCTTTGGACATGCCTGGATAGGTACAGTGAACTGTTTTACTGATTGGCTGGTAAGGTCGAATAGAGCCTTGTCCTTCTCTACAGTATAGGGGGGTCTAGTGCTAAGGTTTATTAGTGCTTGCTATGAGTTTTGAGCAAGTCCCGGGCTGAGCAGTGAATGGTTTGAGTGCCTAAGTTGATAGTTTATCTAGCTCCAAGGGAAAAATTGAAGAGTAGACTTTGTGGAGCCGGGAATAGTTATACCCTAGGTAACTGGCGCTGCCCAGCATGCAAAACCGCACAAATGCTGGTTTTATGGCAGGGGAAATGAAAGAGATAGAAATTAGCCCAGGATGTCCAATAAACTCCTAATTTCTGGGCTGAAACCACTCCTCCAGGGACACTTAGGCTGCTCAAAGCTCCCCTCTCTCACAGATGAACAGAAAAACTTCCTTCTATCCAAGTAAAGTATGGGCAAACACAGAAACTTGTAACACAGTCCTGAATTCAGCACTAACCTGAAAACTGGACTATACTAGCTTAGAAAGGCGGAAAAACATTTTTTTTTTTGTTTTTTTTCCAGAAAATAAAGCAGATACAATCAAAAAAACACTTTAAATGCACAGAAATGGCGATCACACTTGAGTGCGTGGCCTACAAGAATTAAACAGGTAATTTAAACACAAAAATTACTTTGTTAAATTGCAGGCAGTAAAATAAGTACAATATGTAGCTGAAACAAGCTTTTTAAATCACAGAAACTCTAAAAATCTGCGTTTTAGGTGGAATTAGCTAAAGGCAGCAAGAAAATGCAGAAAAATGATACTTAATCACTCCAAAGTCTCTCTTTTGTCTCTCTGCTGCTGTAGAACTCTGCAGGGCACCAGGCAAGAGCTTGCTGAGCTGTGTGTTTCCCAACTCTGACTGACCAGGCTACCTTACTACTGCCACTAGAATAACAGTCCCAGTTTTCTTAACGTAAAAACAAACCCTGGTTAGCCAAAAGTGAAAAAGTACTTACTAGCTACAAGAAGTAGTTGCCACTTTAAACCTCCTTGTGGGTTTCCCAACTTGGACCAACCAGGCTACCTTTCTTCTCTCACTAGATTTGTAATCCCAGCTTTCTTAATGTAAAAACACACTTCAGTTAGTGAAAAGAGAAAATGTATCAGAAACAAATCAAACAAACAGCTGCAACAAGTAATTCTCATTTAAGACCAGACTATCTTTCTATTGTCATCAAAACTGCAGTCCCAGACTTCTTAATGTAAAAACACACTCTAGTTAACCATAAGTAAAAAAGTACCAGAAACAATTATAACAACTAGTTACAAGTAATTACAAGGTGATTCAAAGCTAGACAAGCCAGCAATAAGGAATGCATATGCTTTATGGCAATTTCAAAGTATACTAACAGTCTAAGGGGGAGGGCCTTTTCAGTTTCTTCTGTCAGTAACCAGTAAGATTAGCAAAGGAGATAAGACTGGGAGGAGCTTCTAGGGCCAGGTATACAGAACACGAGACTGGAAGGAGCTTCCAAGGCCAGATATACAGTAGGGGAGAGCAGCTCAAAAGCCCCAAAGTTTAGAAGCACAACAGGAAAAGGGTGGGTAGGAAACAAATTCAGAAGAGGGCTAGTAAAAGTGCAATAAAATAAGGTCCCTCTCAGAACACTTAGGCCCAGCACAGAAACCAATTGAAAAGCACTAAAGGCTATAAAAATGTATTCACTTAATAGCTCAAACTTCAGATAAAGAACAAATGCAACAACAACAACAAAATATTGGAATGGTATGATACGTGCAGTATTTTAGATGTAGGTTAAATGTACTTCCCTCAATACAAAATGTAGTTCATATGCTTTGTTTTCAAGCTTCCAAGCATCCAGCAGTCACAAAAATAAGATGGCTGACTGCTTGAGTAATGTAAAATACCAGGGTAGATGGGTCAATTACCACAAGCTCTGCTTACAACTCACACAACTTGCCAAAACTGGCTTTTTGTTTTAAGTTTGAAAAGTGACAACACAGAATTAGATGACCAATGCTGATAATCCATTTAAGAGCTTACAAAAATAATAATGGATACTGTAAAACCCAAATCAATTTATAGCTGCAGGTTCAGATTCATAAGAGAGCTAATAAAAAGGCAATAAAGTGACGGCCCACTTAGAACACCTAGGCCAAGCACAGAAACCACCTGAAAAGCATCACAGATTATAAAAATGCTTTAAATTAATAGCTTTAACTTCAGATAAAGAGCAAAGGCAATGCTGAAAATTAATTTAGATGGTAAGTGTAGTATTTTAAATGTAGTTTTAATATACATTAGTGGATGCAAAATGTAGTCCAAGTGCTTCGTTTTCAAGCTTCCAGGCTTCCAGGAGTCTGAAGCCTAAGACGGCTGACTGCTTATGTAATGGAAAAATCCTGGATGGGGGTGAGGGTGATTAATTACCACAAGCTTTGGGTACAACTCACACAACTGACCAATGCTGGCTTTTGGATTTAAGTTTGAAAAGTTACTATAGCACAGAATTAAATGAGCAATGCTAATAATCCACTTAAGAGAGCAGAAAAATAACAATGGATACTGTCTGAAAAGTGAGTAAAACACAGAATAAAATAAACTACATTGATAATTCACTTAAGATCTCAGACAAAAAGCTATGGATACTGTAAATCCAGATCGATTTATAGCTATAGCTTCAGATTCAGAATGGAGATTGTAAAAATTCATAATTTGTCTCTTGTTATATGGCAAGAGGTTTTTATTTGATGAGCGATAAGTTATAGAATATTTATTATTTGTTTACCGGGAAAGTCTGACTTGGGATGAAGCCAATTTTCAGTGGAGGCCCAGGGAGAAACATTCTGGACACGTCTTTGTAAAGTGAGAGGAAACCGGAGCACTTGGACGAAACCCACATGAGCACAATGAGGACATGCAGACTCCACACAGACATCACCCCAGCTGAGAATCAAGCCAGAGAACCTCTTGCTGTGAGGCGACAACGCTAACGCTGCACCACTGCAATATTATTTAAAAATAATATTGTTTTAGGGGTAAATTTACAAAACCAAAGTATGTGAACTTTGTTATAGTACCTTCTGTTATTGCCTAGTTACGGGAAGAAACAAATCGAAAATGGGGAAAGAAAGGATCCCCTGTAAGAGTGACATTATTTGTCTTACAGATAAATGGGATTGCTAAAAACCTAACTGATAGATTTAAGAAACTAAACAGGAAATGGTATATGGAGTACATACTCCAGAAATGTTTAATTATGCAAACAACATAATACCAGTGCCTACAAGTGGTATATGAATGAATAAACATTAATTATAAAGATAGGTGATGCTTTAAAAATGGTGGGTTTGGATTTGAATATAAGTAAAGGTTTTTCAGACAGAATTATGATAGGTGGTATTTAATTTTATTGAAAAGGAAATAACTGTCTTGGGAGATGTTTTGGTCAATAAAGGGTAATAATTCAATAATGGATTAATTGTTTCAAAAAATAATTTATGGCAGGCATTTATGATGAATCTAAGAAAAAGATGCATTTAATTAGTGTGGTAATTGTGGGAACTGTAAGTTATTTAGGGGTTCCCTTTCCTTTCCAGAAACTATGAATACAAAACTATTAATGGATAGTGATTTGATGTTTATGAGGTTGTAGGCTCAGTCTTGTCATGAATGGAAATCTTTACAATGATAGTGACAGAGAAAAATTAGGAAATTGGAGCTTTTATATCTTTTGCTATATTAGTCCATTTATTTAATAGATTAAAAGTTATTTTATAGATGAAAGAGATTTTATTAAGAATAGTTGTGTGGGGGAAAGTATTTTACTTACATATTCCACCACAACCAAAAACACAAACCAAGAACACATTAAGGCAGATGAAGAGTCTTCAAATGAATCACAGCTTGTATCTTGAGTCAAACAAACAAACTTTACTGTTGAGCGCTTTCATTCAAAGGAACTTCATCACAACATTGCAATGTAAAAAGACACTCCCTTAAATACTTTTCAATTCATGTCACATGCATAAAAATGACCAATAGTAACTAAAATGCATTAATATGTAAACCATTTAAAAATACATTTATATTAAATATAATTATATAAAACTAACTCATACCATAACATTTTAACTTTAGTGGTGAACTAATAGTACAGGAATCATTTAGACATGGACAATTACATGCATTTAACAACTGCCATTATATGGTATGAGTTAGTTTTATATAATTATATTTAATATAAAAGTCTTTAAAAATAGTTTACATATTAATGTATTTTAGTTACTATTGGTCGTTTTTATGCATGTTACATGACTTGCGGGGTATTTAAGGGAATGTCTTTTTACAATGCAATGTTCTGATGAAGTTCTTTTGAACGAAAGAGCTTAACAATAAAGTTCATTTGTTTGACTCAAGATACAAGCTGTGGTTCCTTTGAAGACTCTTCACTTGCCTTATTGTGTTCAAAGTATTTTATTTATCTGGAAGACATTAGTACCAATATGATAAAGAAATGTACAAAGAATGTGGTTGTTTATGTCTATGGAAGTAAAGTTGTGGAACCTGGATATAAAAAAAATATATATATATGAGGCCCACTAGAAGTGAAAGGAATAAAATATTATTGTATTGATCTATGTGTAATTTTAGGTGACACCATTAGCAGATCAATTAAAAGGAGGAAATCAAGATTTAATGGAACTGTGCAATGGCTGAATTTAATATAGAGGATTGTGTTAAAAAATGGTAATTAAAGCAGAAATAAAACATGCAGATAAAGGAGTGTGTAATAGAGAGTTATATAATAAAGATGAAAATGTGGAACAGTTTTAGAGTACATGACAAAGAAATTTTAGGGAAAATGTAGAACAATTAATAGGATTACAAGGGGTCAAATGATTAAGCATGGATATTGTTTAACATGACTTTTATAGGGATATGGACAAAGACTAAGAAGACCACTTTGATGAGGTATTTATGTTGTGTGTTCAGAAGATATGAATAGGCAGGGTCTATATTACATTAACGAAAACTCAAAATCTCAAACACTCGGATGAGCGAAAACTCAGGTAATCAAAATCGCTATTATGGAGGGCCGCACCCCCCCTTAAAAATATATTCCAACTCCGAGATCGCACTACAGTGAGGAAAAGGCAACTTTTCCGATCTTCACTGTACCGCGATCTCACAATATCAATTTCAATTACCTGCATTTTTGCTCATCCGAACATTCAAGATTCTGAGTTTTCATCATTCTGATAGGATCCCTTATAGGCAGATGTCAGAATGCTAACAAATTATGGAGAGTAGATGATACAACAATGAACACTCAGCCTTGGTTTTTTAGAAAGGAATAGTATAAATAAAAAGAGAAATAGATCATTATTCCTTTTAAGAGAGATACCATAAGGAATACCAAAGAATGACACTTAGTGCCAGTATTGAATGTTTGACTTTCATTTATTGATGTATCTATTTACATATTTTTATACTGCTGCATATGTTTATGCTTTATTTTAATTTGTTTATTTTGATTTTTCATTATTTTACATACATTTTTGATAACTATATGTATCAAATAAAATTATTTTATGAGATTAGAATGGATTATATGCAAGTTTATGAGATTATGACAGTAAATATAAGAAACCAGCCACTGGGGATGCACAAGCCAGTCCATTTCTTTGTGCCGGTCCCAAACCCGGATAAATGGGGATGGTTGTGTCAGGAAGGGCATCCGGTATAAAATTTTGCCAAATCATACATGCAGACAAAAGTACACATATACATTTCGAATCAGTCGAGGCCCGGGTTAACAACGACCGCCACCAGTACTGTTGGCCAACAGTGTGCTGGCGGAAATTGGGCTACTGTTGGCCGAAGGAGGAAAAGAGGCAGAAGGCATGGCTGAAGGCAGGTAAAGGCTAGGACTATGATAGTGAGGGTCGGAAATTTGAATGTTGGCAGTATGACTGGTATAGGGAGAGAGCTAGCTGATATGATGGACCGAAGGAAGGTTGGTATATTGTGTGTGCAAGAGACCAGATGGAAGGGGAGCAAGGCTAGGTGTATCGGAGGCTGGTTCAAATTGTTTTATCATGGTGTGGATGGGAGGAGAAATGGCTTAGGCATTATCCTGAAGGAACAGTATGCTAAGAGTGTTTTGGAGGTGAAAAGAGTGTCAGATATAGTGATGTTTATGAAGCTGGAAATTGATGGTGTAATGATGAATGTTGTTAGTGCATATGCTCCACAAGTTGGGTGTGCGATAGAGGAGAAAGAAAAATTTTGGAGAGAGTTAAATGAAGTGGTGATGACTGTACCCAAGGGTGAGAGACTGGTGATTGGAGCAGATTTCAATGGGCATGTTGGTGAAGGGAACAGAGGGGATGAGGAAGTAATGGGTAGGTATTGTGTTAAGCAAAGGAATGCAGAAGGTCAGATGTTGCAAAAAGGATGGATGTGGCTGCGTTGAATATGTATTTTAACAAGAGGGAGGAGCATAGGGTGACATACAAGAGTGGAGGAAGATGCACACAGGTGGATTATATCTTAAGGGCCAGACTGAAGGAGATTGGAGACTATAAAGTGGTGGCAGGGGAAAGTGCAGTTAGGCAGCAAAGGATGGTGATTTGTAGGATGACATTGGTGATCAAGAAGAGGAGGATGAGTGTGAGGGCAGCACCAAGGATCAAATGGTGGAAATTGAAAAATGGTAATTGTGAGGTGATGTTCAGGGAAGAGTTAAGAGAGGCACTGGGTGGCAGTGAAGAGTTACCAAATAGCTGGGTAACTACAGCAGAGCTAGTAAAAGAGATGGCTAGAAAGGTGCTTGGTGTGACATATGGAAAGAGGAAGGAGGACAAGGAGACCTGGTGGTGGAATGAAGAAGTACAGGAGTGTATACAGAGAAAGAGGTTGGTGAAGAAGAAGTGGGATTTGCAGAGAGATGAAGAAAGTAGACAAGAGTATAAGGAGATGAGGTGCATGGCAAAGAGAGAGGTGGCGAAGGCTAAGGATAAGGCGTATGACGAGTTGTATAAAAGGTTGGACACTAAGGAGGGAGAAAAGGACCTGTACCGATTGGCTAGACAGAGGGACCAAGCTAGTAAAGATGTGCAGCAGGTAAGGATGATAAAGGATAATGAGGGAAACGTACTCACAAGTGAGGAGAGTGTGTTGAGCAGATGGAAAGAGTACTTTGAGGGGCTGATGAATGAAGAGAATGAGAGGGAGAGAAGGTTGGATGATGTGTGGATAGTGAATCATGAAGTACAATGGATTAGCAAGGAGGAAGTAAGGCTAGCTATGAAGAGGATGAAGAACGGAAAGGCTGTTGGTCCAGATGACATACCTGTGGAAGCATGGAGGTGTTTATGTGAAATGGCAGTGGAGTTTTTAACTAGATTGTTTAATGAAATATTGGAAAGTGAGAGGATGCCTGAGGAATTGAGAAAAAGTGTTTTGGTACTGATTTTTAAGAATAAGCGTGATGTGCAGAGCTGTAGTAACTACAGAGGGATTAAATTGATCAGTCACAGCATGAAGTTATGGGAAAGAGTAGTGGAAGCTAGGTTAAGAACGGAGGTGATGATCAGTGATCAGCAGTATGGTTTCATGCCAGGAAAGAGCACTACAGATGCAATGTTCACTTTGAGAGTGTTGATGGAGAAGTACAGAGAAGGTCAGAAGGAGTTGCATTGTGTCTTTGTGGATTTAGAGAAAGCATAAGACAGGGTGCATAGAGAGGAGTTGTGGTATTGTATGAGGAAGTCGGGAGTTTCAGAGAAGTATGTAAGAGTGGTACAGGATATGTTGAAGGGTAGTGTGACAGCAGTGAGGTCTGCGGTGGGAGTGACGGATGTGTTTAAGGTGGAGGTCGGATTACATCAAGGATCAGCTCTGAGCCCTTTCTTATTTGTAATGGTGATGGACAGGTTGACAGACGAGATCAGACAGGAGTCCCCGTGGACTATGATGTTTGCAGATGACATTGTGATCTGTAGTGAGAGTGGGGAACAGGTGGAGGAGACCCTAGAGAGGTGGAGATATGCTCTAGAGAGAAGAGGAATGAAGGTCAGCAGGACTAAGACAGAATATATGTGTGTGAATGGGAGGATAGAGGAATGGTGAGGATATAGGGAGTAGAAGTGGCGAAGGTGGATGAGTTTAAATACTTTGGATCAACAGTTCAGAGTAATGGTGAGTGTGGAAGAGAGGTGAAGAAGAGAGTACAGGCAGAATGGAATGGGTGGAGAAGAGTGTCAGGAGTGATTTGTGACAGACGAGTACCAGTAAGAGTGAAAGGGAAGGTCTACAAGAGGGTAGTGAGACCAGCTATGTTATATGGATTGGAGACAGTGGCATTGACAAAAAGGCAGGAGTCAGAGCTTGACGTGGCAGAGTTGAAGATGTTAAGATTTGCACTGGGTGTGATGAGGATGGACAGGATTAGGAATAAGTATATTAGAGGGTCAGTCCAGGTTGGAAGGTTTAGAGCCAAAGCCAGAGAGGCAAGATTATGTTGGTTTTGAACATGTGCTGAGGAGGGATGTAGAGTATATTGGGAAAAAGATGCTAAGGATGAAGCTACCAGGTAACAGGAAAAGAGAAAGGCCTAAGATAAGGTTTATGGATGTGGTGAGAGAGGACATGCAGGTGGTTGGTGTGACAGAGCAAGATGCAGAGGACAGGAAGAAATGGAAACAATTGATCTGCTGTGGCGACCCCTGATGGGAGCAGCTGAAAGAGGAAGAAGATGACAGCAAATATAAGGTGCTCATACTCCTTTTCTGAGCAACTGCCTTGAAATCTTTTATATCCACTTGATTTACAAAACTAACTCTGGTTGACAGGACTTTGCTCTAACTCTTCACCTGAAGAATGGCTCCTTAACACTGCAGCACCCACCTTATGCTGCCCTATACTTTTAGTAATGAAAAATAATGAACATAGAAGCACCTGGTATGGGTATAGACTCCTTAGCCCTCTGATCTTCTTGCACCAAAGGCCAGTTTTCCACTTTGAGTCACAAACACTGACTATCCCTAGATAAGAGAACTACCAGACAGTAGTTCTACTATGGAACACACAGCTTCAAAAACTCAGGAATCAGAAAAGCTGAAATATAATACCCAAAACAGAGAAGGGAAAAAATTACCTTCAAGTGCAATTTGCAGGATGCAATCACCCCCTGCCCCACACACACCTTCATATACCCATTACATGTTTGCACCAACCTGAAGAAGGGAGAATTCTCTCCGAAAAAGGAATCATTGATGGTGCACACTTATAATTTACACTAACAGTTATTTCTTGTGGAAAACTGCAATCTGCATTGTGTTCTTCAGTATCTTGGACTTTGGGCAACTGACCATCAATAAATTTCAATTTGGCAACCTGATGAGATACACTTGGAGCTCCATCATCAGAGAAGGCCATCTTAGGGACATTTCTCATAACCCCATCTTCTCCCCCTTGTGCCTGATATCTGCAGTGCACCCCTTGCCAAGAGTGGTTGCACCCCTTGCCAGGAGTGGTTAGGCAACATCTCCCCACGTATATATACACGCTTTGTTTATGTGTTGCAGGGGTTGTTCTCCCTGGCTTGATAGAGCCAATCACATATCTCATATCAAAAGCTGCATGCCACATATCCACCCTCCATTACAGTAATTACACTGCAGTGATCAGACCACCTCCCTCCTCTCTGGATAGGTGAACTGGCATTGGCTTCTCATTTCCACCCTCCTCTGCTGTCTCCTAGAGTGTTCAACCCCCCTATCTGAATTTCCATTATCTGAGTCAAAGACAGGCATTATACTTGTTTTCAGAGAGTAAAGAACTAGACCCTGTAGTTACTTCATTATTACAATGATTCTAATTTTATGAACAAAATAGGTAAACTGTTAAAGGGTAATAGGCATTTCATTTTATTTTAAAATTAGAATCCTTGCTCTATCTAGTGCTCATTTAACTGTAAGTGCTGGATTGAAGCAATTAGTTATCCAGTCATTCATTCATTCATTCATTCTTTCCTTCTCTGATTACATCCTTAATCCCATGCAGCTCATGGGGAGACATGTCCTATACTGATGCTCAATGGTTGTAAGCCATCTACATCCATTCTGAAATGGGGGACGGACATCAACATAGTCATCTGAGATCATCCACTTGATACTATCTGTAAAATTTTGAGCATACAGGCATAAATAGTACTTCCTAAAAGGCAGGGTAACTAAAGAAGTACTACATGAATCAGAGTAACATAATTTTCATATTTGAGTCATCTGCAACCAGTATCATGGGTCCTTGCCACATCATTTAACATTATATTTGTTAACAATTTCTGGTCTTAGCTCAGAAGTCATGTCTTGGTTGAGGATGTATGATATGTGCCTCCTGTTGTAATGACAAAAGACAGACAAGAAGGAAAAGAGAAGACCTCATTACAATGACCGAAAATAGTGAAACAGAAATGACTACATATTTCATCCAGGAAAAATAAGAGTACATGTCACGCACTTCCTTTAAAAATAATGCTGCAAAGAAGGCTGGATTCTCTAAGTGGTGTCAGCTGTAACTAATCAATGCTTGAAAAAAAACTCATGCGAATGACTATAGTTCTTGTACTTTACAAAGGAAAATGACTGAAGTGTTTAACTGGCAGTTAACATTTTATGATGTGTAATTTATTAGAATTTCCCTTAGTTGAAATAAATGCTTAAATCCTTTACAAGGCTATTCAGTCCTAAGATTATGGGCATTTTAATTAAGTACTTAATATAGTGTGACCTACGTAGCATTAAAAGATGCATGACCTCAGTCTTAGCTGGTATTTATATTCTAATCATGAGATTTCCATCAAAACTGGCGTGGCGTAGCCATAACATTTATAAATTCTGTAAACAAATCTAACAGAAATACTTAAACACATATATGACAAAAATGGCATTCATGTAGGTCAGTTTAACAAATGGCAGATGTCAGAGGTCACTGAAGTGCTAGCATTATTATAGGTTTCTCATGAACAGCAAATGCTGTTTATATGTATTCAAACAATGTGAGTCTAAGTTAAATGCTTCACAAGACTTATTGCCTAAAGCTTGTGTCCATTTTTAGTTATATCATGTGTGTAACACTAATTTCTAATCAAATATACAATTTATCTACTCCTTTACAGATCTGTCTCTCCTAAAACCTACAGCCATGTGTGGCATATGATAGTCCTTACACCTGTCCCCTTGCCTGAAAACATTTCTATAGCCAACGTCTGGAAGTTATTGAACTCTTGGAAGGAAGCATACTCTGAATCCCTAGCAAGCTTCTCACAAGGATGCTGAAATTTGAACTTCCTGGATTTGGTTATCCAATCAGATTATGTTCTAACATATCACATTATGGAGCTTCCATACCTAAAATACAAAAATCAGTGGCAGTCCCCTCTCAAATTCTTTGGCCAAGAATTGTGGCCAAAACCAGAAATAACTGGGGGTGAAGGCAAAGGACCAAACCAGGAACCATTTTTAAATATTACTCCATTTCACTTAAAAAAGTCAGCAGGGCAACTGATTTTGTACCAGCATATGTCTTCGGAAAAATAAGTAATAGGACTCTACAAGGTCTGGTTTTACTGACTATAACTTCAGTGATTTACAAAATGAGTAGTAGGACTCTACAAGGGCCAGCATTACTGACTATAACCTCAGTGATTTACAAGAGAATCTCAAAAATTTTACAAGGGACAGGGGCAAAATTATGAGGCAAAAGCAGGGAAGGGAGAATGGCATAATGCTTAAGGTGTTTACCTTACAGATCTAAGGTGCAGGGTTTGATTCTCACTTGGGGTAATTGGCTAGGCTTGAAATGGCTCATAAGGGCAGTTAGCCTAGTTCTAACCTATGAAGTTCTGCAAAATGCTCAGCAAGTGAGTGGTAGAAGCAGTAGTCTCAGAATAAGTTGGTCAAGAAGGAGATGTCTAAGAACAATCTAAATGGACTTCAACTACTTAAGCATTATTTTTATCTCACACCTGTCTAAGTGCATAATATTTCCTTGTTTATATCTATATTCTCTACCTTCACAAAATGTTTAGGCTTGTACTGACTGACATATATATATATATATATATATATGTATATAAATATATATATATATAAAGATATATATATATATATATATATATATATATATATATATATATATATATATATATATATATATATTCTGTATTTATAATGAATAAATAGCAAATTAGATGGCATAGTCTGGGGTGACTGGCATTGGGTGGTGGAAGTAACTAGCTGTTAGACGCATGGGATTGCAGTGACATGCAGAGGTGCATGGTTCAAGTCCCAAGACAGTCAATTTTTTTTTTTTACCTGGGCTGACTTACAGAAGGGGATTAAGTAGTTGAGGGTAATGGTTTAGGAGAGGTGCTAGCATGCATTTCTTTAAAAGTCTGTTTTAGCAACAATTTTTCTTTTGTTTCTTTAGGTTATCATGGTTGAAGGGTTGAGACAGAGGTGGGCCTGTATTGTGGCACAGGCTGAGGACCTCTTCAAGGACATTTCTACTGAAGTTGCACCAACTAGTGCCCAGGATCCATGATCTCGGTGGAAGAGGCAGGCGGGGGCTACAACCCAAGGGTCGAGGGTGAAGAAAGCCAGACAGTCAGCGTTACAGGATGTGGCAACGGAGGTTGGGATGCCGCTGGTTGCCCCTTTATCTTCTGCAGGTAATTCTTTATCAGGTCTGATGGGGAGTATGGATATAGCGGCAGCTATGGGAGGGGCATCAGGGTGCAGGGAGGGGACCCAAGGTGAACTAGTGGGTAGGGGTTTAGAGGCGTTGGTTGATTGTGAAGGGCTTTTGATAATACTCTATCATTGCTTGATCTGGATTTGGGGTCTGACTTGGATGTTGCAGGCTCTGATTTTGGGTCAGGGCTGGGGTATTGGCTGGTGACGTAGGCCTTACATCAGGAAGGGGCTCCCTTTGTTTTGACTCCCCACATATCTTTGGTGGTGAAGGATAAGATTTGGAAAGGGGAATTCATTGATATTTTTGAATTGCTTGATGCTGATGGGGTCCAATGGTTGACACATTCAGAGTCGGCTAATGTGAAGGACCTTTTGGTGACATTCATGGCCATAGGTCACAGAAGGGTAGGTAGGTTTAGGCCCAGGTCATGGGATATTTGGGTCCTTGGTTTTATATACTACATTGTGGTTTGGTTGGAAAGGGATACTTTGCTGGCTCTTCCTCTTCTGGCCTATTTTTTGACTATCAGGGAAGCACAGAGGTTGTGGCCAGGCTATGCATGGTTTTGGTATGATCAGAGGTTTGTAAGCAGAAAGCAGTGGATAAATCCATGCAGTGGGAGGTTAGACACCCGGATATTTGGCTTTCTACCATGATGGACATGGGTGCAGGGAGTAGTAGATTGGCTCTGCCATTGGAGGGGGGGGGCTGCTGGGATATGTTGGGCACTTAATGCAGAGAAGTGTTCTTGGGTAGGTTGTAAATTTTCCCATATTTGCTTTAGATGTATGGGTTCTCATGCTATTACATTATGTGGGGGGGGGCCCTGCTGGGGGCAGAAGTCTTATTCTGCGGGTCCTAGAGGTTGGGTTGGTTCTTGCCTGGTATGGGTAGGTGGGCGAGGCTGGGGTAACTCTCAGGGGCAAAGGGGAGTCCTTCTGTGGAGTTAGGGGGTGACCAGAGGACTCATTCCCCTATTAAGGTCCAGATTTTGGAGTTGTTCCTGACCCATTATTGATTGAGAGTTTTTCAAGGGGTTTTTCAATTAACTCCATGTTGGTGGGGGATGGTATGGTGGGAAAAAACTTGAAGTCTGTAAAGGGGAGGGAGGGGTTTTGCAGTTGTTGACTGACAAGGACTGGCAGGCAGGCAGATTTTTGGGTCCATTTTGTTGTCCTCCGTTTTCTAACTTTAAAGTGTCACCGTTAGGTTTGGTTCCTAAGAAAAAGCTAGGTCAATTTCATTTGATTCATCATTTGTCATACCCTGGGGGTAAGTCTGTGAATGACTTCATACCCAGTGCAGAGGTTAAGGTCATGTATTCATCACTGGATGATGCGGTATGAATTATCAGGAGTTTTGAGGATCCTTGGTTAGTTAAAGTAGATATTGAGTCGGCTTTTCATTTGTTGCTGGTGCGGGAGGAGGATTGTCATTTGTCGGGCATGGTATTTGGGGAAAAATTTTATTTTGACACTGCTATGCCTATGGGATGTGCAGTGGTGTGTTCCACGTTTGAAAAGTTTAGTTCAGCACTCCACTGGATTTGGCAGCAGAGGGTGGAGGTTCAGCAAGCAGTTCACTATTTAGATGATTTTTTTGTTAGTTGGTGAAGGCCAGGATAAGGCGCAGGCAGCTTTGCATGAGTTTGTGGGGATGTGTGAGTCCCTCAGAGTTCCTTTGGCTAAGCACAAGTTAGAGGGCCCTGCGAAGGTGTTGGATTTTTTGGGCTTGACAGTAGATGCAGGACAAGGCCTGTTTTGTTTATTGCAGGACAAGTTGGTTCAGCTGCAGGAGAAAATCTGTTGGGTGAAGTCCAAGTCCAAGGTTTGGGTGCAAGAGGCTATGGAATTGTTGGGTTTGATGAATTTTGCTTGTAGGGCTGGGCATCCGGGGCACACATTTTGCCAGTCTGTAGCATTTCTGTGGAAAGGATGGAGGAGTAAGCGCCACACAGTGCAGGTCACTAAGCTAGTGGGAGAGGATTTAGAGTTGTGGATGAAATTTTTGGAACAGTTTAATGGAATTTCATTCTGGCAGTCATACTGGATAGAGTAATGGGAGATACAGTTGTTTACTGATGCAGCTGGGGGTCTGGGCATGGGAGCTTACTTTGCAGGCCAATGGTTTTGGGCCCCTTGGCTGCAGCATTGGTCAGCAGAGTGAAAGCAGGATGTCACTTTTTTGGAACTGATGCCTATTTGGGTGGCTTGGGTAGTTTGGCAGGATCATTTAAAAGGTAGGAGGGTGTTTTTTTATTCGAACAATGCTGCAGTGGTGAGGGTGTTGCAGGTTAAGATGGCTAAATCTCTTTGTTTGTTACTTACTCTCAGGAAACTGGTTTTGCAGAGTTTGGTGATTAACTTTTCCTTTACAGCATTGCATGTGCCTGGGGTTAAGAATGAGATAGCTGATAGCTTGTCTTGTTTTCAGTTTTGCAGGTTTCGGCAGGTGGCCCCAAGAGTGGCATTGCATCCGGCAATTGTTCCCGAGGACATTTGGCTGATTGGTCCATAGCAATTGGCAGGTTGGTGCAGCAGTTACGGGCAGTGTCTACGAGAAGAGCTTATGGCAGGGCTTTATTTCATTTTGACCAATTTTTGAGGCAGTTACCAGATGACGAGTGTCAGTGGTCAGAAGTTTTGTTGTTGCGTTACTTGGCTATGTTGAGGGAACAGGGCAGGGCAGTTAGGACAGTGAGGGTGGTGTTGGCAGCCATTGCTGCTTTTACTCATTTGGCTGGATTGCAGGTATTTATTGGGTTACAGAGTCTATGGGGGTTGCCGAAGTTGTTGGTGATTCATTTAGAGGGGAATGATTTAGATAAGGTTCCAAAAAGTCAGTTGGTACATCTTATTTGTCAGGATGTGTTAGCATTGAGGAGGATGTATCCATCTTTGGTTTTGATAAGGTCTGAGATTATTCCCCGGTTGGTGTGGAGAGAGGCAAGGAATTTTGTGGCGGTGGAGAGGACTAGGAAGTATTTTAATTTTACATTGGCGAAATGTTTGAAGAGCATTGGGGTGCATACGATAAGGCATGTGGAGTTTGAAAGCAGGGACCCTGTATGGAATAGGTGGGATGGAGTTCATCTCAATGAATTTGGGCTTGATTTATTTAATCTTAACCTGGGTATGAAGGTGGAGGATCTATTGAAAAGTGGTATGGTCTGAGGGGGAACAGCCCTTTGGGCTGGTGGGCAGAGAAGAGGGTCAAGCTCCCCCTCAGTAGAATATATAGAATTGTGCTGCCCTTATGTTTACTATCCTATTTGTTGCAATGTTGAATTTGTGTGGCTCAATAACATTTTGATGTTGTTATTCATTTTCATTACAATAAAGGTCGTCAAATGTCTTTGGTTGTCTGTGTTGATCTATTAGAACCGTGACAAGTGAAGTTTGGAACAGACAAATTTGTCACAGGACGACCTTGGTATGAATAGAATGGGGGGGGGGGCTGGTTGTAGGAAGATAGGTATGTTAGGTAGTGAGGGTAGGGAGTGGGTAGGAAAGAGTTAATACGTTGGGAGCCAGGAGAGGAAGTGAGGTAAGGCGTAGGGGTGGGTCTTAGGGGGGTTTGTAGGGGAAAGCACATTTTGGTGTGGGCTTGTTGCCCGCCCAGCCTGCCCATTTGGTGTGGCTTGAGTGGCAGAGAAGAGGGTCAGGCTTGACCCTCTTTTGTCCCCCTCAGTGGGATATTTGGAATTGATGGTGGATGACTTGGAATGGAATTATGGAATTGATGATATTAAGGTGAGCGGAGATGATGCCTTCATGATTACTTTGATAAGTGAGCAAGTGGAGGACGCTGCTTATCCAAGGGTGTGCAGGTGCGCTGCCCTTATGTTTACTATCCTATTTGTTGCAATGTGGAATTTGTGTGGCTCAATAAAATGTTGATGTTTGTTATTCATTTTCATTACAATAAAAGTCGTCAAATGCCTTTGGTTGTCTGTGTGGATTTATTAGGACCGTGACAAAATAACTAGCATGAATTTAACAAACTACTTAGGATCCCAGTCACACCTTTCAACCACTTAGATCAAGAAATCTGGACAAAGCCACAAATAATGGGGGGCAATTCCAAAAATAGTGACACTTCATAAATATCGCTCTTACAAAATTAGAAAGTTGACAGAATAACAGGTTTTGTATTAGCATGAATTTTATGAAAAGTTTGAAGTCTGAAACTCAAATGGCTGCCATTATTTTTTTGACTTCAGTCCTTAATGATTTGTCAGTGATTTTCCAGAAAAACATAATTTTATGAGAAACAGATGAAATGCATGAGGCAAAAATCTGGACATTCTGAGAAAATCTAGATAGTTGAGAGGTAAGACCCCAGTAATAATCTGGCAGTGAGGAGGAGCAGAGATCACTGGAGCTATCATTACACCTAGATTTATATTGATATTAAACTGTTGCAATTCACTTTCTCCTGAGTACTACAAATGTATAAATATGAAAAGCAGAATTAGGTATTAGCAGTTCAAACTAATTTTCTTTAAACAGTTGGCAACTAGTTACATAACAGTTACTGCTACTAACATATAATAGAAATCTAAACAGAAAATTATAATTTCCTCATCCATCTACTAACATTACTATCCATTTATGTCTCAATATGTTGGTTTAATGGAAGTTTGTAAGCTATACCAAAACCATTGCACCTAATATAAATATATTCAGTCTACCAAAATCTTTAATAAAATAATACTACATGGCACATACGGTAGGGGGGAATTCAGCATTCGAGATTTTTAGATTTTGTGGCCTTTCAATATTATTGTCTCAGAATTATGGGTTTCAAGACTGTGAGCTTCAAGAGTCTGATATTAAACTCTCTCTCTCTCTATATACATATATATATATATATATATATATATATATATATATATATATATATACACACACACACACACACACACACACACACACACACACACACACACACACACATACACATATGTATATATATACTACATGTACACCAGACTTACCAGACACTTTTTAAAATCCGAAATGCCCACTGTAACTAATAACCCTTAAGGTTCACAGAGTACACTAGAAGCAGTGGTCATTTATTTGTGCCCACTGGTTCCATGACTGGAGACTGAGAATATACATGAATGCTACAAACTTGCATAGTAAGCTTGGCTGTGCAATGGTTTATCTTAATTAACCTATTTATTTATATGTGAATTATATTTTTCCATTAGAAATATTAATTAGTATTTATGGTTTTAGATTTTTGAATTAAAGTCTTCTTTTGGCTTTTATTTATCCCTTGTAAACAGGAAACAGGATCCTAAATCATTAAGCCAGCATTCACAATTATTATAGGCTTTTCTTCTGAAGGCATCTTAGACCACTGAATACTAGCATGCATCCTCTTTTGGTCTTCATTCAGAAGCTGATTGAAGTGCTCCTTCCGTCTGACCTTAATGTCATCTGGACAGGTTGGCAGATTGTGGCTGTTATCCTTTATGAATGATGTCTGTCAATTATCTTTTCCTTTCTATCACTGCCTTATGACCTGAAACAGATTGTGTGTGTCATATATTGTGTCACCTTCCAGAAGCTAATATAGCTTCTCTAATACCGTGCCCTTTTCTCATAGCTTCTTTGTTAGATAACTAGAATTACTCCTCAGACCTATGCATCTTTTCTCTTACTCCTTTCTCCACTCCTTCTTTATTTTGAGAATTTTCTGGACTTCTGCATTCCACCACCAGTTTCTTTATGTATCTTTTTTCCACGCCTGTCTCATCTGCTGATCCCTTCTGTTATCTTCATGTATGATACTTTCAGATACTGACATTTTTCTTCTTCTTCTGCCTATTACACTTATTTCTTGCCATTCCAGAGGAGTTACAGGCATGAATTTTACCTATTTCATTTCATTCCATAGAAGGTATAGACACTTCAGTGCTTTTGCTCCAGTTAACTTAGAGCCTTCTCTCTCTACTGCATGCATCTTATTGTGGCCACCAGTTGTTTATGTTGAGGGCTAACCATTTCACTATGGATGACCTTGCAGCCTGTCATTTGACCTCGTTGATCTTGACTTACTACCCTTAAGCCATTTCTCAGACAGAAGTCCTTAATATCTTCCTCTTCATTGTTCTTGTTGATCAGTCATGTGGACCCTAGCAGTCCTTCAATCCAGCTCTGCCTGTCCAGGTATGAGCAATTAGGTCAACCAATCACAATCAAGAACAACTCATTTTGTACTACATTAAAAAGGAAGTCCTGCAGCTGCTCAAATACCCTCTTCTCCTTGACCTTGCAGGTCTGCTGTGGAAAACAGGCTTATGAAAATTGCTCCATTTTCATAAAAGAGTTGGACTGACTTGAGTCTTTTATGGATTCTGTTGACACACCTCACTATTCTCATAATAATCTCTCATACCACAGTTCCCAGGCCAGTTCTATTCTGTTCCCCTCCTGAACATTAGACTTTAGATCCCAGGCCAAAAAACTTCACTGCATTTACCTTACACCTTGCCTTCTGGATACACAGAATATCCAACTTATTCCTTACTGTCATATCATACAATCTAAGCTGCATCCCATCAGCGAACCTGTGTTCAATTTAGCAGTCCTTAGTTCACTGTTGGCAGGCTCTTTAGCTTTATATCCAGCTTTTGCTCAAATGCACAAGCCCATGTAACTCATGCAGGCAACCAGACATCAGCAAGTCAGTAACTTTCCATAGACTCCACACTGCCCAGAGGTAGGGTGGGTAGGCTTTCCCCATGTTAAGTACTGGCCCCTTAAGGTGCTTTACATAAGTTTGAGTAAAGTCCTCAACCCAGTTAGCATTGGTAAATACCTTTTTGGTTGCATCAGTCAATGTGCTCATATCACCTAAAGACAATTTTTATACTGCTGAGTGTCTTGTCCTGATGTGGTGCACATCCTGTAGTCTATGTTCTCCTATCTACAAGATTCTGTGCACCACAGCTGATGCCTGAAGTAGTTGGGCCCAAATAACTCTTGTCCAAATAGGCACCACCTCTTTATGCAGATGTATTCTGATAGTGGACCTCTTGAGTTCAACTAGAAAGGCTGGCTTGAAACCCAAGACCTCATAACTCTCAGCTGTACTGAATTCCTCGGTATTTACTGGTTTTGAAGTCCAAATAATGGGGCGCCACAAATTCCCATGTGGCCCCATTAAATACTGTTTTTTTTCCAATTTTTTAAGTTGTCGCTGATGTCATCATGTGCAGAGCATGCGCAATGACATTAGCTTCTTTGAGGGAGACTGCCAGCCTGTCAGAATAGGGTTTAGACTGTGCATATTAATGTCTTTTTTACGTACATGCTCAGAACACCCCCACACACATATATTCACATTATTCTGTCACATTTTCAGGTTAAAAGTACTAATACGTTTAAGTCCTTTATTATTTAAGGATTTGTCCCATATTCACTTGTGAGCTATAAGTCCCCATCACACATTCAGTGCTAATGTTTTTAACCAATATCTAGGTACAGTACTGAATCTTATATTAATCCATCAAGTGAACTTTTCTAAGTTTAATATAATGTATTTTAACAGTCATGTGAACTTCCAGACTACTGTTCAACATGTTCAACATTTTCTGATTTGATCCTCCTTTCGGTGCATAACTATAACCTGTTAGTTTAGCCTTTCAACAGTCACCTCCCCCACGAATATTTTCACAAATGGCGATCATGAGCAGTCCTACTGGTAACACATAGGCACGTTTTCAGTTTCCTTCATAAAGAGTGCAGGTATGGCTATTTGAAAAAAAATAGTAGTTTCCTTGGTAGTTACCTCTAGACATACATTTTAACTCTTAGAACAAGAAATCTGGACAAAGCCAAAATAATTTGAGGGAGGACACGGACATTTCAAATAATGCTCTTAAAAGCTCAGAAAGTTGTTAGAGTAGAACCACGTGAAGTCAAACTCAAATGTGTGTTATTGTTTATTGACTTCAATCCTCAGGAATTGCCAGAAAACAGAATGTTTATGAGGGACAGACCACAATATGAGGCAAAAAATCTGGATATTTTGTGAAAATTTGGACAGTTTATGGGTATGTCTGTAGCGTGTTGTTTAGCTGTAATACTGCTTGTACTCTTGCTTTTAAGGCATTGTCTGCGTAGTAAGTATAAGAAAAAAGTAGCTGCATGAGGATCATTCTGCTAGAATTTCCTTTATAGGAATAATTTAGATAATTCAGTTTGACAATTGCTTATCTTGGCTTATTTATTTATTTATTTTTGCTGGGATTATCTATATTTTAATTACTGAGATCTGCTGCTGTTGCATTTAATTTTCTTTGGATAAATGAATCACATTTTTATTTCAGCAGCAAGCATGAGCTGGTTTGACATGCAATTTCTATGATCCACCTAAGTTTTTAGCCTTCATGTATACTGGGCTCTTATGTAAACCGTTGAGAGAATTGTGTGATAGTGACTTCCTCGTTACCATCAACTCTCTTGACTTCATTATTCATCACCTTCTGTTAACATGCATTATGGGCTGTTGGGAGTTTCTAAGAGTCAAAGGTCAAGAAAATATGAGACCTTCACATATGCTGATATGTGCTTTGCATGTATCTGTGTAAGCAGTGAAGCTGTACTTTCTGCTTTGTTACTGTCACTCAGTAGGTAGGGGTTTGCCTAAAGGCATTATGCAGAGGGCAGTATATTCCTGTCTTTATCACCACCTGGTCATGATGTGTGTGTGTCCATAATTGCTATAGTAGTGTGAAATCTAAGACCAGGGTAGCCTGTGTCCCAGTGAAGTATGCATGTTGACGATTGCAGGATCTGCACTTGTTGCCTGTTGCTGTAATTGGCAATGTAGATTCCAGACGGAATCTGGATCCTAACTACCTAATGAAGCTTGTTGTTTTGGACCCAGATCAGGGCACTCTTGACTTATTTGTATTCTGTGCATCAGTCACTGCCTTCTTGATTAAGGAGTTCCTGAACCCCCCTCCAACCAATATAATCAAAACCAGAAGAGAAATTTCACAACAGTGAATGTTCTATATTCTGCTGCAGCAGCTTAAGCTATGTGGGTTATATTCTGCAGTAAGAGCCAACCACCTTCCAAAGCTTCAGGACACTTTGCACATACTCAAACCTTATTAGTTTGTTTGTGCTGTTCCTTTGATGGGCAGATTTATCTTTGGAGGAAAAACCTTCCTATTTAAAAACTTTTTTTGTGAACACTTTATTGATCAGGAAAGTTATTTAAAGCTAGGAGTTGTTTAATGAACTCTCACAAGACTGTATTAGAGGTGTTTTTTAACTTTCAGTTTAAAAGTTGTCTACAGTATTGAAAAAAAAAAATCCTGGGGAGAAATTGTTTATTTTGCTTTTGGCAGCTGACAGAGTGTGTGTTTACTGTGTTTCTACGACAAAATTTAAAGTTTTATTGGCCTTTGCTGCTTGCATTTCCTTGGGAAAGAGGCACCATTTTCAGCTTGACCATAGAAAATCTAGGCAAACAGCCTTTACCACCACAGCAGGCAAACAATTTGCCTCAGCTGCAGGTGGGTGTCTGCTGTGGTTGTTAGGTGTACCTCAGACTACTCCTCTTTTAGCAAGGATCCCGGTCTTGTAGTACCTACAGCCACGGTGGATCAGGGTTAGCCACATTTTCTGTGGCTGTTTGGGTCCTTTTAGTGGGCAAGGAAGAGATACATCTGTCAGTCCTGGGAGAGGGAACAGGGAAAGCTTCCCTGTTTTGTCAGAATGTTGTCCCATCCTTGCGGAAGCCACTGCTCCCATTATTTACACTGTTGTTCCCATTTTTCCTGTTAGAAACAAAACTAAATGTGCATCTAATTTCCTTAGGAGTAAATTACTGGTGCCGGCTCAGAGTTTGATTTAGGTTAATGAGCCTTACTATAAAATAGTTTCTGGAAAAAGAACAAGGGAAATTTTTTTTTTTCTGAAGAGATTCAAGATTCTGAATCTGGGCATATATGGGTATTGTCCTCCGATGTCTGATTCAGACTTTCAGGTGAGCTCTTTTTCTGTTTCTCTCTGTGGAGGTTTATCTTTTTCTGAGACTATTTCCAAAATATCCCAGTGTTTTTCAGTGGGAGAACACTGAGGTTTTTTTAGTCTCTCTGGAAAATGCTGTGAGCAGAAGGAATTTCCACAACCTTCTTCTATTCATCCAGTTCTGTCAGCTTTGGAAAATATGAGTTTTACTGCCTGCAGTTTTTCTGATAGTTAGCCAGCTGCTTCTAAAAAGTATGGGAACAAGTGTACGCTTATGCAACACTGATTTTTAAAATTCTGCATTGTCAGGCTCATATGTTAAGTCTTTTTTGACTAATTGAAAAAGCATGAGGAGTGTTTTCTGCAGTTTCTTCTTTGGAAAAGAAATCTGCTTTACATTATTTAGTTTCTTCTATTGTACAAGTCAGTACTCCTTGTTTGCAGTGGAGTTGGAGTTACTCTGTAGTCCTGAGAATGTCCTCCTTTGGCGAAGGTACGTAGTAACTATGAACCTGTTATTAGTTTGCCATCCCTTCCCTATTAAGCTATTACTAGTGTATCATTTTTTAATGTAACATAGGCAAGTTATTCTTCAAGGGCAATCGGCACTTTACTTATAGATGAAACAATGAAATATAAAGTTGTTTGCTAGCAGTAACCTCTTTGTTAGTTACAGATCTCTTTCTTCTTCCTCTTTCGGCTTTTCCCGATTAGGGGTCGCCACAGTGGAAAATCTGTCCGCTCATGATTGGCAGTGGAGTTTTACAGTGTCGAGTTGCTAGCCCGGCACCCAACCTTCCACAGAAGGCACACACACACGCACACACTCATACCTAGGGCCAATTTGGAGTGTCCAATCCACCTACTGCATGTCTTTAGGATGTGGGAGGAAACCCGCGCAACTACAGGGAGGACATGCAGACTCCGCACAGACGGCACCCCAGCTGAGAATCGAACCGGAGAACCTCTTGCTGTGAGGTGGCAACGCTAACCGCTGCACCACCGTGGCCACCCTATTAGTTACAGATCTCTTTAATGTGGAATTATTTAGGTGACTTTTACTTCTGCAGAGACTGTGCATATTTACTGACACAGACAGTGACAAAGTATCAGAAGTCTTGGATTTGTGAAGTGAAGAGCTTAACATACGGCAACATACTGATGGCTTAAACTGTATACTGTTCTTATTGATTTCTTGAACTATATTTAACTTGGTTATGCTGACAATTTAAAGTTATATGCCACTTTTGTGTATTTAAGACACTTTCTTTACTTCTTGGCTGAACTGCTGTTTGCTTGGATTTGCAGAAATTTTATACTCTTTTTTGCATTTGGTTGTTTTTAATTGTAGCTGCATTTCCCTATCTCCTCCAGAAAATAGGCATGGCATAGTCAGGCTGGCAGTTGGTGCAGACGTTCAAGTCTGTGAGCTATAATTCCTGTGGTGCAAGGTTTGATTCCTTCACTGTTCTTTCTGCTAGAGAGACAGGTATGTATCCCAGAGATTACCCCGTCTCTGGAACAGGCTCACCATCCATGTGAAGCAGAGTTTCTCCCTAATTCAATTCAAGTGCAACTTGGGCAATTGGATGAGGAATAGGAAATTCATACTTGGTTTGGCACCTGTGTCTCTAATGGACAGAGGCAATCTGTGAGGGGTTGATCTCCCAGGCCCTAGCTTGTAAATATTTCATCTCCCAAGCCCCTGTTTACACTTAGCAAGGGTATCAGAACTTGTCAGAGATTTGGGATGCATGGCTAGGTTTAAAAATGCCCTTGTGATCATTAGCCTAGTAAACAGCTATGAAGCGAAGTTATTAAACCTTGTGTACATACATGTACATACATGTACATACATGTATAAATAAACATTGTGAACTTGTAGTAATGTTTGTTCATCACAGTAGTGCACCACAGTGATCCCAGATTAAACACAGTTAACTGTGTAAAATCAGGTGCCACAAATTAACAAAAAAAAAAAAAAAACTACAGTACTAAAAATATGGATGCAAATCATCTTATTTATAACAGGTCAAGGAATGCAACTTCACTGAAATAATTTCATAGGTAGACTATGCACATCACCCATTTAACAAAGTTAACAGAACATATTTGTAAGACAGAATTTAGTTAAGCTAACTGTTGCACTAATTTAGCTATGCATTCTTCAGCTATTTGTACAGTGCTGACAACATTGTAAATCACTTCTAGTCAGTAGGACTATCAACTTGGGTCTCCCCTGAAAACAGGCCATAAGCCTAACAGAACTAACTTGCCAATAAAAGCATAAATAAAAAGTACTTTTTACTTACACAAAAAGTGTAACCAGCTTTTTTTTCAAAAATAGTCTGATTTTTGGATAAGTAATGGCTAAGCTGGTAACAGAACAGACTAAAATATCAATATAAACAACAATGTTAAAGTGAGTTTGCAGTAACGTTTTGCACTGGAGAGTAAACAGTCTATGGTGGGAGATTTCTTCCAGAAATGTAAAGATGGTGGGAATAATTTTAAGGGAGATAGTGCAGTATAACTTAAAGGGGGATACATAGACAAAAGAGAAGGTAAGAGTAAAAATCTCATGTTAGCTAAAGAAAGAAGGAGATAGTTAAAAGTAAAAGAAAGGGAGATGTATGCAGCAGAAGGTAAGTGCTGAGGTAGTAAAACAACATAAACATGTAAGACACAGGACTGGTTAAGTCAGTCTTGCATCATAAGCACAGGTGATCTTATCTTAGATTAAACAGCAGGAACAGATGACATGTTTCTTTAGGTAATCGTTGTTTTCTTAAGAGTTTTAGGTATGTTTAAAACTAGTGAAGGAAGGAAGAGAACTACAGATGGAAAGACCAGCTAAATATGTCTTCATTTTAATAAAAAGGTACAAAGAAAAGTAGTCTCAGCTGAACTGTCTTCTTTAATTAATCATAAAAATTCTCACATCAGCCTCACTGATTTTAGTACAGCAGTAGACCTGTTCACAATTGAAAAGGCCAAAGAAAACTGTTGTACAGTATTCAAGAAGACAGATTTGCTGGTCAAAAGCCTGGACATTCAGAATCAAGCTCCTACAAAAATGACTGAAAACACAGTATACGAGTCTAAACAAATAAAAGAAAATGCTGTTCAAAACTTGCTAAAATTTTATTGCGAAGTGACTTAGTAACACAGTCAACATGCTTAGGGTATAGTGAAAATAAACACAGTCTATGAAAAATATACAAAAATCAAACTTTTACCTCCCACTTATGCACCTGAATAAAAGACACCCTTAGGAAGATATCATATGGAAATATCAGTATTCATATCATTAATTTATTATAGTAGTTTATTACATGGATTGCTACAGAGGAATGTTGGCTACATCAAAAGAGACAGTCAGAGACAGACTTGTAAGCATGATTCACTCTATCACTGATAACAAAAGCTAAGTACAGAACACTTGTTATTGTATCTTTCGGCTTTTCCTGGTTAGGGGTTGCCACAGCGAAACTCCGGTCCGCTAATGATTGGCAGTAGATTTTTACGTACTGAGTTGCCAGCCCTGACGCACAACCTTCAACGAAGGTACGCCCATTCATGCATGTCTCCACACAGAAGACACTTTAGCTGAGAATCGAACAGGACAACGTCTTACTGTGAGGCAACAACGCTACCGCAGCACCACCACCGCTAAGTAACATCACTATATTACACAAAAAAGTGAGCACCAAGACAGCTAAGGAACATTAACTGCTGGTGCAGTTCCACTGATTGTGTTTCATGTTCTATATTACTGTTGAATCCTTCTACTGCTAAAACGTATTAAGTTACTGTTAACTTAATGGTCAATGAAACCTGTAACTGGAAACAGAATGATAAATTCTCACAATAAATTAATATAAATGGGGAATGAAATGGATATGAAAGGAATTAACAAGAGTTACTTTAAATCTACTAACTGTAGTGCTTCACTGAGATGAAAAGCAACCAAAAGTATTCTGGGGAGTTGAAATCTCAAGTCATAATTCCAAAAGGCAATCAGGTAAAATGTGTGCTTCATGTTACTGTACTATAATTCAGTGATTTGAATACAATATATGCCTCAGACAAAAGAACTTTAGTTTGATGGCCTAAGTCAACTGGTAGACAAAGTATTCAGACATGTTTTGTATTATATTTTACCTTTGATAGAGATTCCAAGTAGAAATTTCCAACATGACAATTAAGCATTACACCTGTCTCCGAATATGAGTCATTAGCTTCACAGCTAATATAGCTTTCATCCTAAAATTAAAAAAATGGACCAATTACATATCAGAGACCATTACACATTTTTTTCTAGCAGCCAGATGCACATATCAACATGATGAAAGGAATACTAGTACAATATTTTATCTGTGTGTCATATTACATACATTTACAATATGCAGTTGCAGTTGCTGTGGATTTTACCCACATCAGGCAACAAAGGTTTACAGGTACGATGGCATTTAATAAAAAAATCAGCATAATGCATGGAAAAGAACAAGTATATAAAACTTTGTAGAACAAATATAAAAAAATTTGTAATAATAGACTGGTTTTCTAAAATAAGCACAAAAACAAAGATGCTTTGATATGTGTGTGTGTGTGTGTGTGTGTGTGTGTGTGTGTGTGTGTGTGTGTGTATGTGTGTAGATATATATATATATATATTTGTGTGTGTGTGTGTGTGTGTGTGTGTGTGTGTGTGTGTGTGTGTGTGTGTCTGTCTGTATATGTGTGTATACAAAATACGTATGGGCGCACACACATATACAGGACAGCATGCACCATCTTTCCAATAAAAACAATCTTTCAATTTACATTTAAAATTCAATACTCACAAAGATATACACTTACTGATGCTAAAATTCTACTGAAGTAGACATTTCTGGGAAGTGTGATGTAAAGTCGTGTATTGTATGCATCATCTCCATCATTCATGAGGGACACTTTCAACTTGAGTGCCTTTACAGCTCCAACAGTAAGGTAAGATTTGTTCTCCATCCTGTAAATTGTATTCAGTAAGATAATTGTTTCACAAGATCACAATCTGTGCACAATCATTTGGGAAGTTAATCTGTTCAGCTTTACTATAAAAGTAAATGTTTAACTTATTTCCTTATACATACCATTTCAAAGCCTAAGATATTCTACAGGTAATCAACAAGATAATATATAATTTAATTTAATTAATTTAATTTAATTAATAAAAATAATAACAGAAAACAAGTTTAAAATAAAAACTGCTTGAAGCAACCCAAACAGAACGGGAAACAATTTTATCATTTGCTTAAAAAAATCAGCATGATATCTACTCGTGGAATTATGAATAACAATAACTAAAATAAGGCATTATATTAACAGCTAATTTTTAAACAAAATGCAAATCACAAACAGTTTGGAGAAGAGTTGCATTTCATCAGATATTTATTTGCTTTTGTTTAGCAGGATAGTCTGAATGGATCAGTGAAATTAAATCTTTTCAGATGAGGCTGTGGAGAAAGGCTACAGTCTTTTACATTAATTTTTCATACATACATACATACATCTACATTTTTGCATGCATGCCTCTATTATGCAGAATAATATAGCACATAGGCATCTTGTTCATACATACATACAATACCTTTATATGTTTAGGGACGTGCTTCTATTACACAGAATAATATTCACTCACTCTGTATATAATGTCATTTTATGTACTAATTTATTCCCTCAAGCCAACTATGATATTCAACTGCAAACAAACCTCACTTTCGACACAGGAACCAACTGTCAAAACGTAGTAAATGTCAAAGAAACAGCAAAGGTTCCAAGCATGGCTTAGTTCAAAATATTTAATGGGTACAAAAAATACACAGGGTAAGTGCTTTCACGGACCAAAGCTCCGCTTCATCAGACCCTAATAAAGCATGTCAGCAGTTACTCAACATTTAAACCTGTTTCATCCAATACAAATCAAGTTTGAGAGTGATGTAATAATTGGCATTAATTAATACAAATGTACAAAAAAACACATATATATAAAATGTATTTAAAACCTACTAATGCTTCAATGGTCTAGCTCTTAAAAATGGTTTAAGCGAAACTCTGCTGTTTAAACCAGGATACCTGTCAGCTTATAGTTTTAGTATCCACTTCTGCTCAACAGATTCAGTTCTATTGTTGAGGTCTCCCCCTCTAACGTTGACATGTAAAGTTTCTACAACAAAAAATTTAAACCTATGTTCACAGCCTTCCTTAATCACATCCATAGCTAGGGCGTTAGACTCTTTAGAGTTCCTGATGTCACGAAGATGCTCTAAAATCCTATCTTTGAAGGGTCTGTTCATTTTGCCAATATAATATGCATAGCATGTCGTACAAAAACTAAAATACACTAGATTCTTGGTATGGCAGTCAGCATAAAAATCAATATTAATAACAAAACCTAGCTGTGGGTGTGTAAAATTACCTCCTGAATAGATACGCACAAGCTGTACATCTTCTACATGTGAACGTGCCCACCATTTCTGAATGCACATGAGTGTTATGTTTCAGGGGTCAATAACATAGTTATTTCTTCAAAGATCTATTATTTCTAAATGTAAAATCTGGTTTATTATTGATAACACCTCGTAACTCGGGTACTGTTAATAAACTTAAACCATTTTTAAGAGCTAGACCATTGAAGCACTGATGAATACTCTTAGGCCTAGAAGCCAGGCTACCACTAGAAAATCTACCTCTAGTCACCATCTTACTCCTGCCTCTCCACCTCAGGCACAGATGCTTAAGATGGTGGAGGATCTTATTTCCCTTATCATAGGCAGTTAAATAAGTTGAATCAGATGTTTTGTAGTCAAACACTTTTTATTAAGGTTTTTTATTGGGATGTTTGAGTTTTTAACCAAATATGTAAGCATGCTTTTTTATGAATGAGATGGTTATATTTATTCTCGTCTATCTCCAAGCATATCAGTAACTACAAGTTTTATATATATATATTTTTTTGTACATTTATATTAATTAATGCCAATTATTACATCATCTCAAACTTGATTTGTATTGGATGAAACAGGTTTAAATGTTGAGTAACCGCTGACATGCTTTATTATGGTCTGATGAAGCGGAGCTTTGGTCCGTGAAAGCACTTACACTGTGTATTTTTTGTACCCATTAAATATTTTGAACTAAGCCGTGCTTGGAACCTTTGCTGTTTCTTTGACATCAACTATGATATTCACTCTGTATATCTGTCTATATTGAATTTTGCACTCTGTCTATAATGTCATGTAACTCTTCTGTTTTCCCCAGGATGAGACTGAAATGTATCCACTGGGATCAGTTCTCTAACCTCGGTTAACAAAGTCAAAATAAAAAAATAATAAAAAAAATAAAATGGAAACAGAAAAGGATGCACTTGAAGTAGCATAGTACAGCTGTAGTTACAATACCTACAGCAATGTAGAGTAGAATAGATTGGGAGCATGTTAGACAGTGAGATTGAGAGGAATATAAGTTGCATTAGCTGAGAATATAATAAAACAGAACAGTTAATAGGAAGTTAAAATGAGAAACGTACACAATGAGTGATTGAAAGGCATGTAGAAGAGTAAAGTTTAGCAGTGGTTACAGGACGGTATTGGGTGAGAAGGATTTATCCATGTTGTGGAAATGAGCAGAGCCAAGAGTTTAGGAGATGGTGATGTTCTTCATGTTTCACTGTTGCAAGTCATCACCCGTAGGTTATCCCTGCTGTGGTAGCCCTCGGTCCGCCCGAATACCAGAGTCAATGTTGTTATGCATCAGCTGCTGTCGCATGTAGACTGACATCAGGTTGTCAGTGCTATAAAGCAAGGCAGCTGATGCCATTACATCAGTCTTTCTTGCCATGGAGCCCATAGCAGAAGCAGTTTGCAAGTGTGCCAGTCAGTCTCTACCAGAGTTCGGATCACAGCTGAAAACGTCTAAAACTAAGTACCCCGTTGGGATCTCTTTTTCTTGCACTAACCGATGTCGGAAAAAGTTAACAATTGTCTCCTATGGAAAGCAGATCCCACACCGAGACTTCCATTCATACTGCATCACTTGTTTAGGCCCAGACCACGACGTCACCCGTTGCCGGTTCTGTGCCCTCTTTAACGTGAGAACCATTCCTCATAGAACTTTTTTTATAGACAGGTACTTTCATCTTGCATCTTCACAGGTGGTGTCAGTCAGCCAACAATCCATAGAGCCTCCTAAAAAGCGCAGGGATAAAGACAGAAACAGACCTCACAAGATTAAGGCTTCCAACAACTCTTCCACTAAGCAAGTCGTCAGTTCTCCCGAATTCAGTGAGGTGCTTTCACAGCCCTGATACCCAATGTGATTGCTACACAGGCCTCTACGGAGACCCTTTCAGAGTCCGGTATGCTGCAGAAATCTTCTTCATCTTCAGAGCCTTTGGCTGTCTCTGCCTCGGTTGGGTCCGGAGCCATGACACAAGCACCGGCTTCCGAGGAGGACTTTCACACCACCGATTCCAGTCAAAAACCGACATCTTCACACCCGACTACCATTTCTGTCACACTGATGAATACTCTTAGGCCTAGAAGCCAGGCTACCACTAGAAAATCTACCTCTAGTCACCATCTTACTCCCGCCCCTCCACCTCAGGCACAGATGCTTAAGATGGTGGAGGATCTTATTTCCCTTATCATAGGCAGTCAAGCCATAACTTCTAAAAGGAAAAGACACCCTTCTCCTGAACTACTCACAGAGCAAGATTCTTAGAAATCAGATTATTCAGATTTTGAAGAGGAACAACAACCTCTTACTGCTTATGAGGATTTAGATGCAGAGGAATCCATCCTTTCTGCCTCCCCAACAGAAGACCTCTCCTTTGTGGAAACCCTCCACACCCACAGGGAACATTTCCAGTGGGAATCTCAGGATTTCCCTCAGTCTAAGAAAAGGCTAAGAGAATTTCTAGACTTACCCCAGCACAGATCCCTGGCCATCCCCCCTCTATTTTAGAAGTGGTGGATGATGTTTTCCATGAATCCAGTTAAGCCCCAGATGCTCTACCTCCTGCTCCCAGTAAGCCAGACAGGTATTACAGAGTACTAGACACTTACAGGTGCCTGTATAGAAATCCTGCTGTAGACCAGGAGTACATTACACAGGGTGCCAATGGAGCCAGGGCTAGTTCTGCAAAGAATCCTACTCCTTCTGATAAGGTTGCCAGAGCTCTGGACCGATAGGATAAAAAAGGTTACACCTCTGCAACCTTAGCTATCAGAACTCTCAATTTATTTATTTATTTATTTTACATTTGTTGACCGGGCTAGTCTAGCTGGATATATTTCCATTTTCAGTAGAGGCCCGGGGAGAAAAGCTCCACACAAAATACGACAAAATAACAGGATAGTCAAAAATTAATTAATTGATAAAATCAAAAGATAAACCATACAATAGACAAGCTGTGTAATTGTATAAAACAAAATTACCAAGTCAATTTGAGAGGATATAGATTAGTAAGGAGAAAAAAAAGTGAATTAAAAAAAAGAGAGAGAATAAGGGTAAAAGGTCCAAAGGAAGAGGGGAGTCACACAAGAAGGAAGAGAGGAAGAGGAGGTACGGCAGTAGAATAGGGGCAAGAAAAAGACAGGGAAGGCAAAGAGAAGAGGGGGAGGGGAAAGAAAGGAGAAAGGTTAGTGAGAGGAAAGAAGATAGATACAAGGTTCAAGGGATAAAGGTATTTGCTAGTGTGACTACGATACACATGTGGTAGGTGAAAAGAGGGAGAAAAGTAGAGGAGAAGTTAGTCTGGTGTGCTACAAGAACAAAGCCAGTGGTTTTGGAAGTGTAGTTTAAGTTTTTGTTTAAAGAGGGGTAAGGAGGTAATCTGAGTAATTTCCTTGGGTAAGAGATTCCAAATTCTGCCTACAGAATTAGTGAATAAGGAGTCACCAGCTGAGTTGTTAGTCTTAATAGAGCTGACTAAGAGTTTACAGGAGGATCGAAGGGAGGTAAGATTGCTGTAGGGGACTAAGAGTTTTGAGAGTATGGGGGTGTTATAGGGTTGGTGTAGTATTTTGTGGGCAATAGTGAGTTGTGAGGTTGCAAGGTAGTTTTGTAGTTCAAGCCAGCCTAGAAGTTTCAGGTTATGGCAGTGATGGGTTCTGAAAGGCTTATTAGTGGCAAAGCGGGCGATGTTATTATGGCAGGTAGCTAGTTTGTTTAGGTTGGTTTTCTTAAGGTTGGTTAGGATTGGTGAGGCATAGAAGAAAGTGGATAACAGATGAGAGTGTGCAATAGTAGCTCTGGTAGTTGGGGTTAAAAAAGGTTTGATTCGGTAAAGGGCTCCTATTTTTCTGTTAACTGATTTGATGGTGTTGTTGATGTGTTGATCGAAAGTGAGATTATTATCGATGGTTATTCCTAACAGTTTAGTTGTAGGGTCAGGAGAGATGATAGTGGCATTATTAGACAAAATGGTAAAGTTAGGTGAAGATGTGCGAGTGGTCGGGGAGAAGAGCAGAAGTTTGGTTTTCTTAGCATTCAGAAGGAGGTACCGTCTAGTAAACCATGTTTCTACTGTGTTAAAAATATTTTGGGTTAGTGAGATTAAATCTGAGGAGGAAGAAGCTGAACAAATAATCGTTGAGTCGTCAGCATATTGAATACAGGTAGCTTGAGGGATGACAGTGTGAAGATCATTAATATAGAGGGAGAAAAGAAGTGGGCCAAGAATGGAGCCTTGAGGGACTCCGATGGAGATGGGTAGTAATGAAGAGGTATGGTTATCCCAAAGAACAGCTTGCTGTCTGTTACTCAGATAAGAAGTAAATCATTTAATGGCAAGGTTATCAAATGAGAGGGATTCAAGGATGTGAATTAAGGATGAGTGGTTGACCATGTCGAAGGCTTTGGAGAGGTCAATGAATAGAGCAGAGGAAAGAAGGTTATTGTTGCGATTCTTATTGATGGTGTCTACAAAGGAAAGAAGGGCCGTGGTGGTGCTGTGATGAGGTCTAAAGCCGTGTTGACAATTAGCTACTATGTTGTGTTGAGAGAGATACTGTACAAGTTGCTGATGAATGCATTTCTCCATGATTTTTCCTAGGGGGGACAGAAGAGCAATTGGTCTAAAGTTAGAGTAGTCAATAGAATTACCACCTTTGTGGAGTGGGATAATATAAGAGAATTTCCAGATATCAGGGATGGTACCCTCTTGGACTGTCCTATTAATGAGGATAGATATGGGGTACGCTATTTCTTTGGCAGCCTTTTGAAGATAAAGAGAGGGGAGTTTGTCAGCAGAGGGGGTACAAGGTTTCAGTTTGTGTATAAGTTTGTAGATGAAGGAGGTAGGGATGGGTTGTAGAGAAAAGTTGTAGGAAGAATCTACTAGATTATTTGGGGGATAGAAGTTGTTAGTATTCAGTTGTCTTGCAAGAGATTGGATAGTTTCGGAGAAGAAAGAGTTAAAAGCATTTGCAGTTTTGAGAGGGGTGTCAGGGTCAGCATCAAGGGGGGAGGGAGTTTTGGTAGTTCCTGGTGAGAGGAGTCTGTTGACTGATGACCAAAATTGTTTAGGCTTGTTGATATTAGTTTCTTGAAGTTCACAGTAGTATTTTCTTTTATCAGAGATTATATCTTTTTTGGTGAGATTCCTAAGCTGGCTGAAGTGGAGAAAATCAGAGTTGTTTCTATGGCTTCTCCATTTGGCCCATACCTTATTTCTAGAGAGCATTAGTTGTTTAGTTTCAAGAGAGAGCCAAGGGGCTGTATTAGCTTTCATTCTAATGCTACGCTCTGGAGCATGTTTGTCAAGAATGGCCAGGAAGGTAGAGTTAAATAATGATACTGCATCTTTAAGTGGAAGTGATTTTAAGGGGTTCCAATTACAAGATTTGAGTTCATTTTGAAAATGGTCTATATGGAAGTGTTTGGTAGAGCGTAATTTTCTTATGTTAGGGGGGTTTAGGCACTCAGTCTTTTTTCTTGTAATATAAGTTAAGCAGTGGTCACTGAGGTCATCTGGCAGAATTCCTACTTTATAAGTAATGTTGGATTTGTTTGTGAGTATCCAGTCTAGGATACTCTCTTTCTTGCTGGGCTTATTAAGCCTTGTGGGAGAAGTGATGGTTTGGGTAAAACCATTTAGGTTTATGTGAGAGGTTGGGTTTTCAGTGTTAATAGTATTCCAATCAATATTAAAGTCACCAAGAATTATGGTTTCTTGAGGGTAGTTGATGGAAACCCAACTAAGAAAGTCTTCTAAGATGGGTATGTTGTCACCTGGAGGTATATACAGGCAGATGATGTAGAGGGATTTTTTTGGGTTTAATAGGAGTTTAGAGATTATGGCTTCTACTTTACTATTATGGGTTGGATAGGCTGGAAGGGTAGAGATATTGAGGTGATCTTTAAAAAGAAGTGCTACACCACCACCTTTTCGTTTAGAACGGTCAAGTCTAAGTATATTGTAGCCCTGTGGTATAATTTCAGAGTCTTTAGTGGCTGGTTTAAGCCAAGTCTCTGTTAGGCAGAGAATGTCAAAACTCTGTGTGTCAAGGAGGGCATGCAGGTGGGGTACTTTGTTGTTTATACTTCGTATGTTAAGATGCCCTATAAGGAGGGTATTTTTGGAGCCTAGTCTAGATGCTTGAGGGGAGGGATGTATGGGGCCGGGGTTGGGGTGAATGTCTCCATCTTGTAAGGTGGGATTGTCTGGTTTATATATGAGATTACTTCTAAGAAGGGAAGGCAGCTTTATTTTTTTGTCCGAGAGAGTAGTATAGTTTAGGTGAGAGAGCCTATGAAACTTTGGTAGAAGATAGCTGGGGGTGGAATTAGTATTTGAGAGTGATGTAAGAGAAGTAAAGAGTGAAGATGTATGTTTCTCTGGAATGTGAGGATGGGTATTTAGTGAGATTTCAAAGAAAGTAATGAGGTAAGCTGAAGATAAGGTAGTAAGGAGTAGTACTGAGAGTAGAGGGAATGTAGGTGAAAGGGGAGTCATTGTAGAAGTTAAACCAGAATAAAGGTAACCTAGAGTAAGGGTACAAGATGAGGGTAAATGGAGGTAGTAAGAAATATAATACAATACAAAATAAGAGGTGAGCTAGGGGTGTTAAAGGGTATGGAAGGAAAAGGAGAGTGATGTAAAGGAATTGGGGGAAGTAGGAGGAAAGATAGCAGAGTAAGAAGGAGGGATACAAGTTCTGGTAGTGGTGGGTATGTAATAACAGAGGAGACGGGATGAGAGAAAGGGGGGGTGTAAATATGGGAGGGGTTGTGAGTGCAAGCGGGAAAGAGAGGGATAGGAAGATAAGGATAGGGGGTGTGGCCGGAGAGGTATAAGGGTAGGACCCCTGGGGGTGGGTAGGAATTGGGGGTAGGGAGAGGAGCGCAGTGAGCCCGCAGGGCGAACGGAGCGGGGCCACACAGAGTAAATCAGAGAAGAAGGAAAAAGTATCAGAGAAAGCTAGTTGAGGGCAAGTAAGTAAGGTAGCTTAGGAGGATAGGGTAAGAGTGGAAGAAGAAAGGGAATAGGAATATGAGCGGTGAAGTAGGCACCAGAGGGTAGAAATAGAGAACCAGAGCAAAAGATGTTAAAGTGGAAAGGGTGACAGCACGTAGGCAGTAGCAAAGATTACAGTAAATATGCAGATGGGTTCTAAGGAAGTAAAGAAAACAGACTAGAGGGAGAGAAGGCTCAAGCTAACTAAAACGTAAGGTCAGGGAGGGATTGGAAATAGAAGAGTAAGGGGAGGGGGAGAGCTGCTGGCAAGCTTGACTGGGAGCTAACAGGTAGCTTAGCAGAGTTAAAACTGTTACAAATTACGAGTCCAACATATAGGTAGACATACTTCCTTGAATCTTGAAGTAGGGGGTTGCAGAAGAAGGTTAGGTGTTAGAGAGTTCCACGGTTAGTTTGCAAAAAAAATATAGTAGCAGAGGTATCGGAGGGAGTCCACCCAGGCAAAAACACAGGGTATATCCAGGGGGTAGCTAGTACAGGAGGAAAGAGGTTAAGAAATAGGATAACATTAGACAAAGTACTCACAACACAATGTATTGAAGACAGTGCAAAAATCACAGGTAGATTTAGTAATTAAATTTGAATTATTAGGCAATGAAAAGGCAGTAACAAACAAACTAGGTTGAGCAAACTTCTTAACATCTATTAATGTTTTGGCACAGCCTGTAATACAAAAAGCACACACTATTAAAAATGTCTACTACCAGCTATATCATAATCACCTCCAGAGAGGATATTACCACAAATAGGTTAAAAGCAGAGGGAATTCTAGAGGTGAGCATTTAGTTCCAAAATAAGGATGCCTAAATAAATGTTGAGGGTAGGTACCTTGAAGGGGATGTGAAGCCCTAGCTTAGTCTAGGCGTGTAAGGCCACCCCAAGTTACACGCAGTTTAGGTAGAGCTCAACTGTCAGTTCTATATGTTAAAATATCAACAGCAAACTTTGGAACTATTAAAGCAAAATATTTCTACTTTTCCTGACTGTGCCAATTCTAAGGAGTTAGCAGATTTACTGCACTCTACTTGTCAAGTGGCAAGGGACTCTTTACACTGTGGATATGATGCACTAGAAGCCTCTAGCAGGGCAGCAGGGTCTGGATCTGTCATTAGGAGACATGCATGGTTGAAGGAACAACCTCTACCTGATCATGTCAAGTCTAAATTAATTGATGCACCTTTGGATAAAGACAGCTTGTTTGGAGAAAAGGCAGAACAGGTGCTTAAAAAGATGGAAGACAAAGCAAAATCTATGCAAACAGTAAAAGATTTCTTTCAGGTTCAACCTCCTAGATTCAGCAGGAATTTTCCCTTTATGCACTGGTCCTTTCCTGCTCCTAGCAGACAGTGGCAAGCTAAGCCCCGCAGGGACAGGCCACCCAGGTCCCCATAGCAGGAACAACAGAGAACCAAACGGTGGACCACATCCATCTCTAAGGCAGGGAGTTCTAAGCCATCACTCTATGGCAAAAACATTCAATGACTACCAACCCCCCTGCCCTCCTTTCACCCAAAAGCTCAGAGGAAGGCTGTCCCTCTGCAAAGAAAAATTGGCTGTCTGTAACCAAGGACCAATGGGTCTTAAAGATAATTTTTCAGAGATACAAATTCACTTTCAATGAACTTCCAATTCTCAGTGGGTACCCAGACTTACCTCCCAATCAGTGAGCAGAGGCATTAAAGCAAGTCCAAACTTGCATAGTCCATGGGGCAGTAGAATCTGTCCCCACAGATCAAGCAGACAAAGGCATTTATTCCAGGCTTTTCCTTGTTCCCAGACAGGAGGGCAATTGGCGCCCCATCCTGGATCTGTCCATTCTGAACACATCCCTGCTGGTCACCAAATTCAAAATGCTAACCTTGCAGAAGATGTTGCCTATGCTGACAAAAAATGCCTGGTTAGTGACCATGGACCTAAAAGATGCATACCTCCATATCCCCATAAGGGAGTCCTGCAGGAAATTCCTGAGTTTCAGAGCAGGCTCACAGCACTTTCAGTTCTCTGCTCTTCTCTTTGGCTTATCTACTGCTCCCAGGGTTTTCACCAAATGTTTGGCCCCGGCCATAGCATTTTGCAGACAGAAAAATATACAGATTTACACTTATCTGGACAACTGCCTCATTCAGGCAGAGAGCAAAGAAAAACTGCTCTAGGACCTACACTTTGTCAAAACTCTCCTAACTTACTTGGGGTTCACCATCAACAAGAAGAAATCAAAGCAAACTCCCTCCAGGAGTATCATTTTCCTGGGAGCACTGCTGGACACAGCATCCAAAATGGCTTTCCTATCCCCAGAAAAGCAGAGATTCCTGCCAGTCTACTTTAAGCAGCTGGCATCCAAAAGTCACCTCACAGCGAGGAAGTTCCTGCAAGCCTTGTAGCACATGGTTTCTTGCATCCTTCTAATTCCTCTAGCCAGGCTACACATGAGGAAACTTCAGTGGTATCTAAGGAAATGTTGGTATCAACACTCACAGCCTCTTGAGACCGCTCTCCCTCTGATCTCCCTGTTTAAGAGCTGAGTTTCTGTGGTGGGTAGGGGCCTGTGCCAAGAACCAGGGTCTCCCCTTCATCCACTGCCCCACCAGGTAGACCATCACCACCGACGCCTCAGACATCGTTTGTGGTGCTCACCTAGCAGGCAGGTGCATCCAAAGTCTTTGGGATGCCTAACACCTTCCCTTGCATATCAACCAGAAGGAAATGATTGCAGTGCAGAAGGCTCTGACATCCTTGCAACCCTATCTCAGGGCAGGAGTTTTCCTTATCAAAACAGACAACACACCAGTAATGTGGTACATCAACAAACAGGGAGGGACACAATCTTACTCTCTGTGCATTCTAGCCATGAACCTCTGGCTGATTGCCTCCTCCATGGGATTATACCTAATAGCTCTACACCTATCAGGGATCAACAACACCCTGGCAGACCACTTAAGCAGACACTTATTGGACCCCCACGAATGTCAGCTCCACAAAAAGATCTTTGTGCAAGTCACTCAAGTGTGGGGAAATCCAGAGGTTGGTCTCTTTGCTTCACACCTCAACCATCAGCTAAAGAAATTCTGCACCAGGGAGTATCACCACCTGGCATGGAGGGTGGCTGTCATATCTTTCCCATGGAATTCCCTCTTCATGTACGCATTCCCCCATCACCTCTTATTCCCAAGGTACTCATCAAGATAAGGGAGGAAGGGCCCAAGGCCATCCTTATTGCTCCAGATTGGCCCAGACAACATTGTTACCCTTTGCTGCACAGCCTGACATCACATCCTCTCAGGTAGTTTCCCCAGATCCCAAACCTCCTGGGGGGGGGGGGTGTTGCACCCAGATTTGCAGACCCTCAAGCTATCAGCATGGCTGATACTCCCAAGGTAATCTGCTAAGCAAGCAGGTCTTAGACAGTATCACAGAGGTCAGAAGGCTCAGCACCAGAAAATCTTAAGCAGGGAAATGGAAAAGATTCTGCTCCTGGTGCCTGTCCAGAGGGGCCAGTTCCTCACAACCTTCTGTCCATCTTATCGTGGACTATCTAGTGGAATTACTCAATAGTGACCTCTCCTTCTCTTCTGTTAAAATCAATGCCTCAGCTATGTCAGCTCAGTTTAATACAGACCAGCCCCTGTACTCTCACCCTTTGATTAAACAATTCCTCAGAGAGGCTTCTAATATCAGACCTCCCAGAAGGCCTCCCACGCCAACCTGGAATCTTAATTATGTTTTGGAAAAACTAATCTTTTATACCCTTTGAACCTGCTGCTTCAGCAGAACTAAAATTCTTCTCCTGGAATACCGCCTTTTTGCAAGCTATCACCTCAGCCAGAAGGGTTTCTGAACTTCAGGCACTGATGGCTATTGAGCCCTTCATCATTTTCCATGCAGACAGGGTTTCCCTTAGGACTAAACCCTCCTTTATGCCCAAGGTGGTATCTAATGTGACTCTCAACCAGGCCACTCATCTGTCTACCTTCTTCCCTAACCCTCAAAACAAGGGAGAAAGAATTCTGCACTATCTAGACATGCACAGGCATCTCAGATACTACCTGGGCCGTACTAAGCCCTTCAGAAAAATGGAGCAACTTATTTGTCAGCTTTGCCCTAGGGGCAGAGGGGAAGTCCATTTCCAAGCAGACTATCTCCGAATGGATATCACACTGTATCCATTTCTGCTACAGATTTCATGGGAAATCTCCCCCTAAGTCTATTTGTACCAATTCCAGTAGGACAGCCTCCACTTCCACAGCATTCCTCAGAGGAGTTCCCACCAGGGACATCTTGGAAGGTACCACCTGGACCTCTGTCCATACCTTTACAAAATATTACCACCTTCCTCTTTTCTCCAAGGCTACGGCAGGGTTTGCCTCTGCAGTGCTGCAGGGCCCCCTTACCCATGCCTAGGTCTCTAACTAATCCTGCCACCCCTCTCTTCAGCTTTGGGAATCCTCCCAAAGGTGATGTCTGCAACAGCGAAACATGAAGAACATAGTACAGTTGTGTACACTTAGCAAAAATTTTGATTTTTGAGTGTATTCTCTGTTGCAGTCTTGGTTTCCCTCCCTCCTTCTCTCTTATATCCTCTTTCATTAAGGAGACATAAGCTTCTTGGGGTGGTTGTTAACCACCAGGACCGCTTGGCCATATTTCCTGGGGCTCCAGACTGATTAGGGCAAGAAAAACTGATGTAATGGTGTCAGCTTCCTTGCTTTATAGCACCGGCAACCTGATGTCAGTCTACAGGTGACAGCAGCTGACACAGAAAAACATTGACTCTGGTATTTGGGCCGGCCGAGGGCTACCACAGCAGGGATAACCCACAGGTGATGACTGCAACAGTGAATACACTCGTACATCTACATTTTTGGTAAGTGTACACAACTATACTTTTTAGTTGCTGCTTAAATTTATAGTTATTGATAGTTTGCTTAATCTGTAAGGGAAGACTGTTCCATAACCTGGTGACATTTGGGGAGTACACAGATGTTTGCAGAAGTTACTGATAGGGACATTTTGTTTTCAGAGCAGAGAAGCCATTTTGGTGAATACAGCTGAAGTAAACTGTATAGTGCTGGGCACTAGTTTGGTGTGTAAATGAATTTATATGCCATGGTAAGTTGCCCAAAGGGAATGCTGACGTGCTAGCCAATTTCTGTTTTGCAGGGAAAGACAGTGATGTGTCTTACAAGGCATGTTTGTTGCAAATTTGGCAATTTGAGTGTTGCACTGATCTCAGAGGCTCAGTTAAGTGGATTGTAGGTTGGTTAGTACTGGAGCAGTACAAGAGTGTAGGAAGTAGAAAAGTTAAAGCTGTATAACATAATGAGTTAGTTAAGTATGGCGTGTTCTATAGAGACTGCCTAATTTTTGTTGTTTTTATTTTTAATTTTTTTATGTGGCGTTCAAATCTTAATTTTTCATTCATTATGGCATCAAGGAACTTCGTATGAGATACCTGTTCTCATATCTCTCAACCTCTCAATGCAAGAAATCTGGACAAAGCCAAAAATAATGGGGGGCAAAGACCTAATAATAGGGACAGATTTTAAATATTGCCCCTATTAACTTGGAAAGCTGTGAGAATTACAGCTTTTGCATTTTTATGTTTTTTTATGAATGAAATATCTGTCATTATTTAACATTATTTAGTGAATTCAATCCTCAGTGATTTGCCAGAAAACTTCGAATTTTATGATGAGCAGACCAAAAATATGAGGCAAAAATCTGGACATTCCGCAAAAATTTGGGTAGTTGAGAGATACTTCAGTATTACTAGAGGATGTTATGGCAAAGTTGTTCTTTTCATTGCGAGTTGCTTAGGCGTAAAGAGTATTAGCTTTGATTTTTTTGGGGATTAAAGAAAAGTCGTTCCATGGATAGCCACATTTTGATGGATGTGAGGGGTTTTGGGGTTAGGTTTTATAACTTGCTCAGGCCAGTGTTACTACAGATGATGGGAGAGCCACCTGCTTATTGGATTAAGGTGACATGGTTACTCGCTGTATGGAATTCATCAAAAAATCTACTGGAAAGCTGACATCCAAGTATGAATCATCAGGGAACTTCAACTAAGATAGGAAGGAGGAGAATGTATTTTGCTACTTTACAGTTTAGGGCCTGGTGAGATAGCTTGAGAACTGAGAGACAGATGAAGTGTTGAGACCAAAAGTTGTTAGCTTTTGCAAGGGTTTAAAGTGGGATACTGTACTGAAAACTTTTGAGGGATCTAAGAATATAGCTGATGTTAGGCTATCGAATTTATGGTTTTAATTTATGGCTGTCATAATGTGTAGTAGGGCTGGGGTCATACTGTGATGAGGATGAGAGCTGTGTTGTGTTGATGACAGTAGGTTACTTTTGGTGGTGTGTTTTAGCAATTGAGACTGTATATATTTTTCCAGTATTTTGACGGGGGGGGGGGGGCAATATGGAGATGGATCTATACTTACTGAGTTCATTGGAGTAGCCATGTTTATATAGTGGATTATAAAGGACTTCTTCCCTAGTGAAGAGACATAGTATTGTTTGATGGAGTGATGGGGGGGGGGGGGTAGATACTGAATATACATGATCCTCAGTTGTTATTTTGATATATTCTGCAAGTAAGTTGGCGCTAAAGATGTGGGTTTAAGATTAAGGGGTACTTTTTATTGTGTCCGTGGGAACTGTTTGAAAGGAGTAAGACTGGTCGGGTGTTTTATGGGCTATGGGCACGGCTGACATTGGAGCATTGGGGATGGTACTCAGTAGAGAAGTGACTGAAAGAAAAATAAGTTGAACTGATTAGCTAGACTTTTTGAGTTTAAAACAGTGTTGGTTTTAGGTTGCTTTTCATGGTTTATATGTAGGTGGCTACTTACAGAATACCAGAAGTGTTTAGGATTATTTTCATTCAATTTTTGAAGGTTAACATAGTAAGACTTTTTTTCCTATTTTGTTCTATTGTTTAGTTTTGTTTCTTAGGTGTTTAAACATTTATTGGTTTGATTCATTGGTTTGATTCAGTGTTATTAGATTGCCATGTTTTCTATGCTATGTATCTCTGTTTCATTAAAGTTTTTGTTGAAATAGTTAGCCATGGAGCAGGTGTACATTTAATGTGTTTTGTTCTAAAAGGATGTTTAAAAAAGTTGTTTTAAACATTGTAACTGCTTCACCTAGTGGTATGGTATGTAATGAATCACCTGAGTGCTTTTAAGGCTATAATTTGTGTCTTGCTATTAAAGTTGGAAAGACTTCTTGCATTATTATATCAATGTTGGTTATATATATATTGATTTGCTTACTTATAGAGAAGGTTGGCATGTAATTGCTTGGGATATCAGGAAGATAGCTGATGGTACCAATTATGTTTGTGGAATTTGTCAGAATCCAATCTATGGTAGTAGACTGTGTTGAATTTTTGAATATCTTATAGCAGTGGCGATAAGCCAGGAGAAGCCAAATAGGTTAATGGCTTGGTTTCAGGTGTCGCCATTGTTGTTTAATATTTGCCAGTCTATATTAAAATCTCCAAGTATGATGGTTTCTTGCCGACTCTGGAAGAGGCCCAGTGTAGGAATTCTTAAGCAATTCTGATGTTCTTTCCTTTGATATAAGCTGATATGTAGATTGTACCTTTTTGAAGTACTATTGGAATGTAATAAGACATTATAGTTTTACATAATTTTTATACTGTTTTCATTTTATTTATAAGAGTAAAACATCTAGGCAGAGTGTGCTACACCTTGGTTCATAACAAGCTGAGGTCCACCAGAAAAACAATACACTGTGGTACTGAAAACATAGTGCAAAAATGCACCCATTTCACCAGGCAGCCCTACAGATTCTACATTTGATAATGATGGAATTAGCCCCAGAAAATCATTTAGGTATACTGCCGCTTAGATGACATGTGAGTACAGCTGTTGGAAAACTGAAATAAAGCTACCATTTACGCAAGTCTACATTTGTATGTATGGGCAAATACACATCAAAATATATATGCATGCGAGTATATTCAAACACAAACTGGTATATGTATGACACATACAAACAGAAACATATATGCATACAACGTGTATAGCAAACGAAAACAATGACTGAAATTTAAGTATCCACATCAAACCAGAACAAATTGATATGAAGGAGAAGTGACACAAAGTGGAAAGTACAATACAATAAAACTATAACTAATAATAATACATAACAGCTAAAAAGCAAGCTGAAATGCTGAAAATCTGATGCACAGGTAATGAGAAAACAGTGTCACTGCTGCTTGCATTTTTGTGCCATAGCTTTCTGCCATCAAACACAAGAACTACTGCTACACCTCAGAATGGCAAACCACAAAGAAGCTGCCAGATTGTTGCATTGTAGAGAGAGTTAAAAATGGTCTCATTGGGTGAGTGTAGTACCAGAAACTCCTAGTGCAAAAATTGTATTAGACTGTATGGATAGGAGTAAACATCTCAATGCAGGCACTAAACAATAGGGGAGTCATATGACCCAGTTGGCAAAAACAGGGTCATTGTAAATCTGCTAGATGAAGAACACCTAAAATTAGTCTTCTCCTAGGTGACTACTGAAAACAATACTTCACAGATAACAAAATACCATCACAAGTATCAGATTAAGCAACGAAGTCTTGCCATGGCCAAGATGCAGACGTAGGAAGGAAGGAAGGCAAACATCACAATGCAAAAATCTGATTAAACACCAATAATTCCACCTCCAGACTAAACAGATTTGTTAGGAATGATTACATTCAAATGGAAGGAGATCAGACATCCTGTACCACATTGTCATTGTTTTGGCTTTCGCACAATACCTAAAGCTGTCAAAGGGACCTAACTTTTCTCTGACTTGGATAGGTCAGTGAACTATTAATTTTCAGCATGATGCCTCACATAAACTCCAGTTTTGTCTTTACTCAGTCATTTGTTTTGCAGTCAGCTTTTCACTTTCATCATTTTATCATAAATTCATAAATACTCCTCTGAAGAGAAAAGACAACAATCAGTGTAGCCATTGTTTTATTTAGACCACAGTTAAATGCCTTAATTTTCCCCATCACAGCCATAAACACAAATTTCAGGTCAGTTTTCAGTGCTCGTAGGCTAATACTATATATGAGATGAAACAACGTCCCTATTAAATAATACACAGAGGTCTGATTTATCAAGGGGAACCTACACCAAATGCAAAACCTACATTGTCCAGCACTTGTGGAGATTGACAACTCCTAGATGATAAGCTGTGCCACTGATGATGATGGATGATGACAACAGTGATGAGGATGACAAGAATAACTCTGAAGACAATGAGGGTTTATGATGTCAGCATTAGCCATTTTCACTGTAACTATAATCTGCTTATGGCCTGACACCATTCAACAAAATGCAAATTGTTTATTTGTTACTTGCAAATAAAAGAATATAATGAGCAAGTAAGAAACTCCACTCCCTACAAGCTCTCCTCAGTCTAGAGAATACTGATGTCTGTGTAGTCACTGAGACATGGTTTAAAGCTGTGGAGTGCAAACTGGCAGTGCAAGGCTATAATGCCTTCCACACATTTAGACCTACTACTACACAGACAGGGAATAAAGGTGGAGGTGTCTGGATTTACATCAGAAATAAATATACCTCAAGGCTGGTCGCACAGGCTGATAGACTTAACGTCTTCATGTTTATATCATCATAGGCAAAATCCCATAACGCTTCCTTGCAAGCTGTATGTCCCTCTCTGTGACTGAGGAAACCCATAACATGTATTTAATTTAAGCTTAATGGAAAAACTCACTATCTAATGCAATACCATATTCATGGGTGACTGTAATTACCCCAGTATTAAATGAGAATCATATACGACACCAAACATGCAGGCACAGAAACCTGGATTTTGTAAATGCAATTTGTTTGGACGGTATTGTCATTATGACAACAAAGGGCACAGACTTACTTGATCTGGTCCTCACTAATATGGGGGAGAGTGTGCTGCACATCCTCTTGTGTAATGTTTTCTCTGGTAAGGTCAGACCACAACATTTTCTCTTTCAAATAAAAATAAAACCAGGAGGCCTAGCTAACCCTGGATTGTTTAGGAACTACTCTAAGGCTAACTTCCTATGATTAAGTGATAACCTGGCAAAATGTCAAGTTCCCATAATCCCTATGCTGCATACGTAGATCTTTTCATAGGAAACCCTAGACAGACATTTTAGTAGCTGCATAGAGGCAATTATACTCACCGGGAAGAATTACAGAATTAACACAAAAAAACAAGTCGCCTAGGTGGAATGCCAACATCAATTAGCTGTTTAGCAGAAGGAAGAAAATCATGGCAAAACTTAGGAGGTATAGCAACTAGCAGGAAAAAAAAACACTCTCATCAAACTACACAGACAAGTTAGAGGACAAATAAAGTCTACCAAAGTCAAATCTGAATTAAATTTGGCCTCCTTGCCCAAGGACAACAACAAGGCATTCTTTAGCTATGTCTGCAACCTGAAAGGCAATGCCACTTACGCTACGCCAGAAGATATAGCAAACCTACTGGCAGACAAATGAATCTCTAACTTTATTCCCCCTCCCCCTCAACCTCCCTTCAGGAAATACCATCAAATTTAACTCCCCCTAATTCCATTAGGGAACAGGTCCTCGATGCTCTTTTTAAGGCCAAGACCATCAATGCGTGCAGACAATATCCTAGGATACCTTCTGAATATCATGAAATATGACCTGTTAGAACATCTGGAATTCCTATTTAACCAATACCTCCAAACAGGCTTTGTGCCTATGAATGAAGAACAGCAACAGTCATCCCTCTGTACAAAGCTGGGCTATCTACAGACCCTGGCGACGACAGACCCATAATGCTCACTAGTCTCATATGCAAAGCCACGGAAAATATTATCATGGAAATGAACATTAATGATACAGCAAACCTACAGACATTGGCCCCAACCAAATTTAGTTTTGTCAGGGGCATGTTGTGCCTATTTAACCTGGTGAACTTCTTTGAGAAGGTCACCAAACCAATGGATGAGGGTAAAATGGTTCTCACTACCTTTCTTGATCTGGTCAAGGCTTTTGACACAATACCTAACTAGGGCATTGTTGATAAATTCAAAGGGTTATGTACAATCCCTTATGTCACCTGGTGGATAGCCGGTTGGTTCTCAGACAGAACCCAGGGAGTTAGAATTAGGGAGTGCATCTCTACAAAGAGGCCAGTCACAGGTGTCATCCCACAAGGTTTTATCCTGGGGTTGGCCTTTTTGGCATTTACTTCTCTGAAGTCAAGGCCTCTGGCTGACGAGATTTGCAGATGACTGCAAATTAGGAACACTCATATAATCATCCACTGAGACTAACGCTTTCCAGGGAGGGTTGATACAAACTAAAACTTCATCCACGTAATGCGTGGATGTGTTATCTTTTGGGACATAATCCACTCCTGCTAACTATCATACTGTCAACACACCCCTAAGAGTTGACTCAGTGGTCAGGGACTTGGAAACACACATAGACAGTAATCTATACTTTGACCATCATGTGTCTACAGTAGTGCAATTTATAAACAAATGTATGGCATCTAGGTCCAAGGAGGTCATTGTTCCACTGTATGCAGCATTCATCAAACCTATCATTGAGTACAATGCCCCATTTGGTATGTATTTAATCAGGCATATCCAGCAATTGGAATGTTTACAGAAGTTCATCACTAAAATAATACAAGGTATAAGTAACATGTCATATGCAGACCGCCACAAAGCCCTGTATTCTGTCTCCTACAGGTTGTTGAGGGGAGATCTATCTGGCATACAAGGCATTGCCAGGCCACACTCTGATGGTCCTCCTGCATATCCACAAAACAAACAGTACCAGAACTGCCCATTCTAAAGGCTTAAACCTTCCCTAAGATTTAAATAGGACCTGCTGGAGAGACAGGTATGTATCAAAGAGACTACCCCTTACCTGGAACAGGCTCCCTATCCATGCAAAGCAGAGTTCCTCCCAAACCCAATTCAACTGTAACTTGGACAATCAGATGAGGAACAGGAAGTTCATCCCTAGTTTGGCACCTATGTTTCTAATTGACACAGATAGCCTGTAAATGGCTCCTCCCTAGACACCTGCTTGCAAATGTTTCATTTCCCAAGCCCCTTCTCACACTTATCAAGTGTACAAGATCTTGTCAAGAGATTTGGGATGCATGGCTCGGCTTAAAAAGGCCATAGTGGTGATTAGCATATGAACCTATTTCTTCCAGAAGACTAGTGTACATTAGATTCTATGATGCCTGCACATGTGTGAATTATATATCCTTTAAACTGTATTGACGTACATGTTCATGTGTTTCTATGAGAATTACATGCCCTCAAATGCATGCTGTCTTACTTTGTTGTTTTCAAGTCCGATACTTCATGTTACTTTATCAAAAAGAGGAATAAGACAACAGTAATGAGCTGGAACATTTCGACTAACAGATCATGTAAAGCTCATGTCGAGAGTGTGATTCATGTGTCAAAAACTGAAGGTTATGTACCCACACAGAAATGGAAGGTATTGATTTCAATGTAACATCAAACATTTTTTTTTGTTCAATGATGTGCAATCTCTTAAGTTCAGATATATCAGCAGGGTGGGGTAGAGTGTCTTGCCTCCCTTAAAAAAATAGTTTATGCATTGTGTAAGCATTTCTATCCTTTCAGCTGCCTTTGCCCAAAGTATTTTCTAATACATATTTGCTGTTTGGCAAGGTGATAGTAGTGAAAGCACCAGAATATAAAGGATATATGTTTGCTTTTAGAAAGAATGGTATTGTCAATAACTTTTATATCAATACTGGTGCAACTTAAACCTTAAGGATGTTGTCACAAGTGTCTAAAATTACATTCACTTTCTTTGCAGGAAGCTGTTTTTAGAATTCAGACTGGAGACACATTTCTCTGGGTCTTTGTTTGGGTTTATGTTTTTCAAAGATTTCTGCAACTTAAATGATGTGCAATGCTGCAAAAGAGCTCAAACATATCATGCTGTCATGTTTCCACAGGTCTTTAAAAATGTTTTAAGAAGAGTCGATAGTAAATGTAGTAATTTTTCTTTAAGAAAAAGAGAATGTTTGAGAGGGACATCAAGCAATACAAAAATAGGGAGGCCTACCCTAGTAAATTATTGTTTTTTCTTAGAAAAGAAGAGAAAATTTTTTATTCAAATGTTGAATGTTCATCTGTTTTGGTTGTGGCAGGGGGGGGGGGATGGATACTCTTAGGGAGTGCCTGGAAAGAGAGACCTATAATGATGAAGTACAGCATTTTCAAAATCCATGATGTACAGAGAGGCTAGTAAGTTATTCCAAGCAACTGGGACACCCTGGAACAAATCATTTGAACCTTTCACCCCTGTCACCCTGCAAAGGATATGGGAAGAAAATACAGGGGAAGAGGAGTTATTAGTAAAACTCAAACAAGGGAGTGGCTGAAGCCATGTGGTGATTGGGAAGATGGGTGCTTGCCATGCGTCCAATGCATGATGGACCTTGGCTGTGGAAACAGGTGGTCATCGTGCTGGTGGTTGAATTGGGTATGTGCTCCATCCCAAGCATAGCTCTCAGTTTTCTAGATTTCTGCAGAAGGTTCAGATTGTGAATCCTGTCAGAAATGAGGGCAGACACTTGATTGGTATACTTACTCTCCCACAGAACATTCATGTTTTTTTTCTGGCAGGTTGGGTTTCGGCCTGGGCATGCCTTTTCTGGAGCAGGCACACAGGGGAGCGGTGGGACCCACATTTTCTGTCCATTTCTCTTAATATTTTGGTTTTAGGTGATTCATTAGGAAATTATGAGAGTTAATTTCAGAAAGTAACTGACAGGCAACAGAGTGTAGAAATAGGTTTCAACCTTTTCAATCTCTGAAAGGGAAGCACTAGCCCTTGTAATGTAGAGCAAATAGGCAAAAGGTGGAATACATGTTAAGGGCTTACTAACAACTTCAAATTGCAAGGTCATAGGATAGCTACAACAGGCTCTACATTCATTGGGGGAGGTACATTAATATAGTGATTTGTTCAGGACTTTGCTGCTGTTGAGGGAGGGAGAATTTATAATCACATACAATTGTCTTTTATTTTTCAGATGGAAGAAGTGCAGAGTTCCAGTACCTGGAGGCCAGAGGTATGTCAACCTGACAGGCGAGAGAGGATGCTGCAGTGAATGTGTCTGCTACTGGAGCAGTATGCAATAAGGTCACAGTTTTCCAGCATGCAGCTGAATCTGGAGTTTGTGTGTGTGTGCGTGTGTGTGTGTGTGTGTGTGTGTGTGTGTGTGTGTGTGTGTGTGTGTGTGCGTGTGTGTGCGTATGTTTTTCCTGCAGCTGCAAGGTAATGTCTTGACTTTGCTTGATCTTGGGCATCATTGGTAAATGGGGTCTTCAATGGAATTGGTCACGTTGTAGGAGTATTACCATGAGTGCATACCATTCATCGCAAGGGATGGGTATAATAATTGCCCTAAGTAATTGCTTACTGCTGAAGGAGGTATTAGGTGGATAATTTAGCTAGGTATTTGTGATCATGCAGAGGGTAGAGAGGTCATGTCAAGAGCTCTTGCCGGTAAGGATTTGCCAACTAGGTTTAAGGGTTTAGCTATGGTTATCCATATCTATACAGACTGGAGTGAGGTTTAAGTAAAGATGATATTATATGAGGTTTCAGTCTTTGGTAACATCTTTTGATTAACAATGAGTTTCAATTTTGTGAGTGGGGACTACAATGTGAGGTTGCGGTCAATGAATTGGAGGGTAAGATAAGTTTGTGAGGATCAATGAGCCTTGGTGTGATGTGAAGAAAAACAAACACCTGCTCAGCTGTGAAGCAGAGATACCACTTTATTCGAAATAAAAACTAATAAAAGTAGAAAAAAAAACACGTGAACTAAGCACTTTCACCCCTTGTAGGGCTTCTTCAGAGTCAATGTGTTAAACATTCATCTTTTATTTCCTATGCAAAATGACATCATATCCTGAGAAAACACCGCCTAAAAATATACATTCTTAAAAATCTCATCTAGCTGCAGTATATACATGAAATTTACTATCCAAATGATGATTAATGAAAAATGAAAAACCATCACAACTCTGCACAACTCTCTTTTACCATAGTGTAATAAAAACACTAGTAAAACATTTGCATATAGAATGAACATCTTGAAAAGTTGTAACATCCACTTTGTATCACTAGGTGGCAAATATGTTAATTATACAACAGTTGCTCCTCTCTTTAGAAAAGGCTTAATTGATATGTAGTCACTGATCCCTGGGATTTTATGGGCATTTAATCTTATTTGTCATTCAACTTATCTGATCTCTACTTCTAGCTTTGGGTCAACCCCCTCTCTCATCAACATTCACTTTATCCATAATGAACAACAGGAACTTTTTTAAAATTCCTGCACTGTGGCAGTGGACAGTGAACATTTTTAAAAGAATTCACCCCAAGTACATCGATCAGTGACTGAGGACAGAGACCAGCAGCCTTGGAGAGGGCAGAACAATTGGTGGGTGCAGTGAATGAGATGGAGGGTGAGAGGGAGGGGGAGATGAAACTGAGGTCTGAAAGTAATCAAGCAACTATTCTTGTACATTTCAGCACTGATAATGACTCCACCCAAGAATGTACACATTTTTTATGAACATGACATGTGACGAAATGTATGTAGCTTCTAATGTGGTAGACAATCACGTTTCCACTGTCAGTGTATCAACATATCAGGGTTTTACATTGTATAACCTGAGTGAACTTGAAACTAGTGAAACACATTTAAGGGTGCTGTGTAAGGCTCTCAATTATGTACCGAGCTTTAAAACTGATAGAAAATGAATGATACTTAACTTGAAATTGTACACCAGATAGTTGAATTTGAGATTGTATTTTGTTGAAAGATATACACCACATGCAACTGACCAACCAGGTCTAAAGAGAAAGAGCACATTCATTCCCCCTAGTAATTCAATGATGGTTGCATTTGAAAGGCTATGTAAGGGGGAGATAAGGAGGATCTGTAATGCTAGAAACGTGATACAAGATAATTTGACAACAGAAGAGAGAAAATGTTTGAGTTATGTAGTGCAAAATAAGCACTACAGGGTCATGATGCCAGATATGGAAGGGGGTCTGGTTATAATGAGTTAGTTATATTATGCTATTAAGATGTCTGACATTTTGAATGATAGTACTACATATAAAAGGGTATCCTGAAATGAAATCTACATGGCTTATGCAAACGTTGATCTATTTTTAAATGATTCCTTTTTTCAAGGAAGTATTAGTAAGACAGAACTGGATTATTTACAGGTAGAGGCACCTATAATTCCAGCCATGTTCAGGATACCCAAGATTCATAAAAAACAGAATGCCCCCCCCCCCCCTTATCCCCAGAGTTTCGGCTAGGAAATCAAAAACAGAACCTTTGGTTGCATACATAGATTTTTGGCCCAAACAGGTAGTGCAGGAACAGAAACAGATCTCGAGAGACTCATGGCACTGCCTGGAGGTACTAAGGGAAATTAACATTCACGATGACTACATTTTCTTGGCAGTGGATGAAGTAAATTTATTTGGTGTCATCCCTCATCATGAAGATCTGGAATACTATAGACAGATGTTAACCCAGTCCTGAAAATATGACCCTCCTAAGGTGAATTTTTTGGCTGAAGTAATGGAGGTGGCACTAACTAACATTTTTGTATTCTTTGAGAAAGAGTACTTCCGTCAAAAGACAGGAGTTGCCATGGGTGCCAAGTGCGCACCAGTTTTTGCAAACTTGGTTATGGCAGGCTGGGAAGCACAGTATATACCGGATTCCATATATAAGGACAAAATACAGTGTTATTTTATGCTTTCTGGATGATGTCCTAATACTGCGGAAAGGGTCTGTGGATGAACCATTACAGTTTGTGGATTATCTAAATAGTACAGTGGGGTACCTCAAATTTACATCCAGAACAAGTGAAAGTGAAATAGGTTTTCTGGATAGTTTGATCAGGAAAGAACTCTTAGGTAGCAAAATTACATCTATCATCTTCAGAAAGAAAACATACTTAAATTCTCAATTGAGGTTTGACAGTTGCCATCCTATTCAGCATAAAAAGTGTCACAAAAGGCCAGATGGTGAGATTAAGTAGGCTCATCAGTGAGGATGAAAAATTTGTAGAGGAAATGAATATATTAATAGATATGTTAAAGGATAGAGGTTATTCTTTGGAATTTTTGGTAAAAATAAAAAGGAAGTGACAAGGAAAAGAAAATACAAGATTTAAACCTATACTGAGAATGCAAGGTAGCCTGAGTGACACTAGTTTAAATGTGGCAACACACTCGGGACAGGATGTCATGGTTGTAGAATATAATGACAGTTCTCGGATGATAACCTCAGGACTGAGTAGATTTTGGGAAGGAACATTTGATACTCAGCTCAAACTGAAGCTGGGCAGTAGATCCATAACTACCTGTGGTTGAGGTAGAAACTAGAAGGAAATTTTAGAATCATGTGGCAAGGAGAGGTCCACTGCTTTCAGATCACTAATGAGTAAGTTTGGTTTCTGCAGATTTTGTAAGTTCCTTAATGATGAACCATCCATTTCTATCCTGGGTTCTAGAGGAATTTGGAATGCGCTGGCAGTTGCAACTGTGAGACAAAATGTGTGGTACATGTTGCATCTTGCACGGCATGTCCAGTGTTTTACATCAGCAAAACTGTTAGAAAATTAAAAGAAAGGATCTCAGAACATGTCCGGGACATTAGGAACAAAAAGTCTGTTAGTTTCTTGTATATGCACAGTACGCAATGCAGGAATTTTAAAAAGTTCTTGTTTTTCATTATAGACAAAGTGAAGGTTGATGACAGAGGGAGTTGACCCTTAGCTAGAAGTAGAGATCAGAGAAGTTGAATGGCAAATAAGATTAAATGCCCATAAAAGTCCAGGGATCAATGACTACATATCAATTAACTCCATTCTAAAGAGAAGCGCAACAGTTGTATAATTAACACATATGCCACCTAGTGATACAAACTGGATGTTACAATTTTTCAAAATGTTCATTCTGTATGCAAATGTTTTACTACTGTTTTTATTACACTATGGTAAAAGAAAGTTGTGCAGAGTCTGTGATAGTTTTTCATTTTTCATTAATCATCAGTTGGATAGTAAATTTCATGTATATACTGCATCTAGATGAGATTTTTAAGAATGTATATTGTTAGGGGATGTTTTCTCAGGATATGATGTCATGTTGCTTAGGAAATAAAAGATGACTATGTTTAACACATTGACTCTGAAGAAGCCCTATAAGGGGTGAAAGCACTTAGTTCATGTTTTTCTTATCTACTTTTATTTGTTTTTATTGCGGATAAAGTGGTATCTCTGCTTTACAGCTGAGCATGCATTTGTTTTTCTTCATTTTGCAATGCCTTGGTGTGATGTAGGTAGTTGAGGTTCTGGATAGGAGTAGTGAAGTTAGAGTGGGAACACCATTTTCCTCCATTGCTGACACCTTGGTGGGCTTTTGAGGTCTCTTACTTTAGATGGAAGGGGGTGGGTCAGCTTTTTGTGTGTCAGCTTCTTGCATGCCACCAAGCTAAGCATGGTTTGATATAGGCTTTGGCAGAGTTGCAGTGTGTCTTTTTTTTCCTGTTTGTTTATCTCTCTCGGCGGTGCGGCTTTTTGCCTGATATTTGAATATATGGATAGGGCTACAACTAAGTTAGGGTTAGGGGCAATTATTTGCTGCTGACGTGGAGTTGAAGGAATGCTATGGATTAAGGGTACTGTTCTGGTTGGTGGTGACAGGGCAGGTGGGGAACATTGACGGTTGTAGAGGGCAAGTTGGTTCAGTAACCATAAGCAGTGGCAGCTAGGCAAGTTTTCAATACAGCGGCAGTGGGGTTATTTGAGAAGAACTTATCCATTTTCCGGGTCAATGATTATGATAGTGATGGGATGATTAGTATCCTTGGGGAAGGAGATGACTGTATTTGTGTACCTTAGGTGCATTTTAGCATTGAGTGGCATGGCTGGGGTGCTAGCCATGACTGCCATTAGGAAGTAGCAAATTATTTTTATTTTTAAGGTCATATAGGGGTCTAAGGGATTTCACAGCAGTTAGTGTAGTAATCATGACCACAAAATCATGGCAGGGTTCAGCTTTCAGGTAGGAGAGGTGGTCAGAGTACTTTAGCACTGGGCATTATAGGTGAGTTTTCAGGTACTAGGTCATTGAAGTATCAAGTAAGGCAGTTTATAGATTTGCCCAGAACACTCAAATTCAGCATAATATGTCTGGCCTGCTGATTTACCTTTTGGGAGTATTTCATTTAAGGATGTTTTTAAATCCTTTGTGAGGGTGAGTATGGGTCAGTAAATGCTATTTTGGCTATCAGATGTTTTGCATTGCAAGATTGGTTTTCATTTGTTTGATGGCTTTGTGCTTTACAGTGCTGGTAGTGCATTTGGCAGTTAATGACCGGGGTATGAGTACAGATGTTTTACAAGGGCATGGTTATCTGGCATTAGAATGGGATCATTGGTTTTAATTTCAGTTGCTTATGCAATTGGTTGCTTTGGGTTTTTCTATAATACAGCTTTGGGATATTGATGGCAGGGTTTTAGTTTGGAGTAGTGAGGATGTAGTACACTGAATGATGTTTGGCTTTAACCTTTAGATTTGTTGAAAATTTTGGTATGAAGGAGGGGGAACAGCCTAGTCAGGCTGGTGGGCACAGAAGAGGAACAGGCTTGCCCTCTTCTGTTCCCCTACTGGTGTTGGATGTTCATTTCAAATATTTGGGAAAGAAAAGTGAGCTGTTGGAGGCTGCTTGATACATAAAATAAGTGAGCAGAGGTAAGGATGCTGCTTATTGGTTGTTTCGTTTAATTCAATAAGTGGCAATATGAAGTGAGTGATGTGACGTTGCTTCATAAGTAAGATAAGTGAGTGGGGGTTAGACGCTGCTTATTTATGGTAAATGAAGTGAGTGGTGGGACGCTGCTTCATTAGTAAAGGGAGTGGAAGTTTGGATGCTGCTTACTGGGTCAGGATGACTGAGGTCACTCTGTCCTGATTAACATTACATGGATGTTTATGCTGTAATTAAAATGAGCTATACTATGTTTCAGTTGTAATAAATATATATTTATATAATATTAAATATATATAATATATATATAAATATATATATAAATATGAAACACTTTAAGGCATTGGCCCAGAAGGCAAGTATTAATTCAAAATACGGGGAAGTGCAAGAAAGCTTTGGCAGTACAATACAGTAAACATTCTAAGGAATTTAAAGAAACTGTCAAAAAAAACTGGAACATTTTTAAAGTCAACCCTGTTCTTTAAAATATAGTTGGGTCTGAACCCACTTTTATTTTTAAGACAGTGCCTAATCTGAAAAATTCTTTTGAACATTGTGTCAATGAACCCCCTACTCTGCCACAAAACAAGTGGGAACGACATGCTGTGGGCATTGTAAGCATTGGGGATTTATTGCCAAGAAACAAACTTTTGTTGCAGAGAATATCATAAAATCTAGGGTGACTTTTCAGAGAGGTAATTGTGACACACAGGGGGTGGTCTACCTGGCTTTATGCTTGGGCCGTTCTGTATTTTATGAAGGGAAAACCGACAGTATATTTAAGACTCGTACTTATGAACATACTTATGATATTGTTAATAAAAAAGAAAACAGTGCTCTATATAAACATTGTTTAGCCTATCCTTCTTTTAAGAAGTTTCTTTTTGGCATTTTGGAACATATAGTGCAAAGTCTACATGAAGGGGAGGGGTAGGGACTGGAAAAATCTATTAGCTAAGCGTAAATTGGTATGGCGGCTTAGATTAGGTGAAATCTTCCACTAGGTTTAAATGAGCACACCTCCATCTCCTCCATTTTAAAGACAAAGACCAGTAAGCTTTAAAATTTTCAGCATTTCGGGAAGGGTGTACAACATTTTAGTATTGTGTATTTTGTAACAATGATTTTATTCATTAAATGGTCAATTGTATGTTTTTTAATAATTGTATATAGCTGAAGTTTGTTTCTCACTGTGTTATGATTTGTAGTGCTTAGTCAATGACCATGTTAAATATACTGTCACTTCAATAAAGCAATGGAAATGTAACATGCACAAGTTTAATTAGATAGTAATCAACCAATAGTTTAGGACAACTTGTATTGTATAAGGTAACATTTCAAGATGGCTTTTATTCTGATGAAGTTTCCAGAGTGAGATGAAAGCGCTTAATTGTTTCTTATTTTTTATCTTAATTAAATCTCTGTTTTTGAAATGTTTGGACCCTCTTGCTGGGGTATTGTTTTTGTGTGTTCCTTGTTTTACAAATGAGCTAGACTGTACAAAAAGGTTAGCTTACCTGGTTGGAAAGAAATTAAACCAGAACTTGTATGGTCTTGTCTAAAGTGATGAAAAGCTATAGTTAGTTGATTCTAAGGAAATAATGGAGAAAGGAAAGAAAAAGAAGAAAGCAAAAGGGAGACGAAAGGAAGGAAAACTCAAAGGGGAATACAATGGGAAAGCAAAAGGAAGATGAAAGGAAGGAAAACTCAAAGGGGAATACAATGGGAAAGGAAAGAAAAAGAAGAAAGCAAAAGGGAGACGAAAGGAAGGAAAACTCAAAGGGGAATACAATGGGAAAGGAAAGAAAAAGAAGAAAGCAAAAGGGAGACAAAAGGAAGGAAAACTCAAAGGGGAATACAATGGGAAAGGAAAGAAAAAGAAGAAAGCAAAAGGAAGATGAAAGGAAGGAAAACTCAAAGGGGAATACAATGGGAAAGAAAAGAAAAAGAAGAAAGCAAAAGGGAGACGAAAGGAAGGAAAACTCAAAGGGGAATACAATGGGAAAGAAAAGAAAAAGAAGAAAGCAAAAGGGAGATGAAAGGAAGGAAAACTCAAAGGGGAACACAATGGGAAAGGAAAGAAAAAGAAGAAAGCAAAAGGGAGACGAAAGGAAGGAAAACTCAAAGGGGAATACAATGGGAAAGGAAAGAAAAAGAAAGCAAAAGGGAGATGAAAGGAAGGAAAACACAATGGGGCAATGGGAAAGGAAAGAAAAAAAGTAGGGGAAAATAAAAGGTGTGTTGGCTTCAGCAGCAGAAAGACAGACTGTCTATACAGAAGCAGTCATTTGTTCAGACATATGCCCTATTGGAGGTATTTGTCCCAGCCCCTACAACTACAGTGCCATAGATCTGTAGAATATTATTTTTAATATGTATATTTTGCATACCTTCCTACTAAACACTGGCAAATATTTTACTTCATGATGCTTTTATGTGGCCAAACAAAAAACCTGGGTTCTGGGTTGAAACACATGACTAAATTTCTAGGAGGATGGAGGCTGTTGAGATAATTAAGTATAATTACCCTCAATCTAAACTATATGGAAAATCCTGTTGCTGTGAAGAGTAAAATAAATGTTGTGAATGTTGTTGCCCTTCCTTTTACATTGTGTCACTAAATACAATGTTTAGTAACAGCAGAGCGAACAGATTTAAGCTGCAGCACAACAGAATTAAAAGTGATATTGCAAGTGAGAAAGAATATGATTAAGATATGTACATCGCAATGATATTTGTCACAGAGAATAACTTCTAAGTAAAGAAAACCTGAGACTTGCTCATATGTATAATATTCCCAGTTAACCTGTGATTTCAGATAGCACATACAGTTTTGCAGCTCCTTCTGTTACTCATTTTGTATTGGGTAAGTGTATAAATAGAAAGGGGATCAGATGTATTACACACTCATTTTTGGCAAAACAGACATTACTGCACTAAAACAAAGCACTGAAGTTTGCGATTTGTGACTATCAGCTGCCATAGTAAGATGAAACTATACGTCTGGCACATAGCATGAGTCAGGGTGAACAAGCCTTGCTTAGTATCTAGTATGAGAAAGAACGTCAGTGCGTTGAGACTGGTCCAGTGATAACTCATACATTATCAGAAGTAATGTTGTTCAGATGCATTAAATCTCAATTCCACAAAGTAATCAAATATTTCACTTTACTTCATTTAACCTAGCAAGATAAATGAAGCGCAGGATTATGGACCGTAACATTACAGAAAAAACTGTATATATGAAGTATGAATATTTATTAATTACAGATTAAAGCAAATTCTGCATCAGGCATGCAAATGTATTACTTTTTCAGATTTGTTTTAATACCAATATATTCAAGAACATAACAACTGTTAACCTCTAAACTGAATTCATGGACATGAGTATTATAGTAAATGATAATTAACTAATCAGGCTTATTTTTTACTTGAATCTTGTTAAATGCACTGAACCTTTCATACTACTGCTGCATAATGTATTATAGGTATTTTCATAATTAGGAAAAAATAACAAATGGAGGAAGAGGTAAAACAGGAAGAAAGAAGGAAAATCGAAAAGAAGAGGAAGGAAAAGGAAAGGAAAAGGAAAAAAAAAAACGTTTATCCAGCATTTGAGTAAAGTTGGTAAACCTGCAATGTTAAAAGTAGGGAATATGAAGAAAAGATTGCAAAATGTTCTATCCGGTATACAATCTAATGTAATGTTAAAAAAATGTAAAAATATTTTGGGGGATAGTGTGCTATGATGATGAAGGTTAGCATTAATTGCAGTTTGGTTTCGTAATGGGCAGATCTTGCCTACTCAACCTGGCGGACTTCTTTGAGAAGGTAACCAAAGCAATGGATGAGGTAAAATGGTTCACACTGCCTACCTTGACCTGGCCAAGGCATCTGCCACAATATCCCACTTGGGCATTGTTGATAGACTCAAGAGGTTAGGTACAAACTCATATGTCACCTGGTGGATATCCAACTGTCTCACAGACAGGACCCAGGAACTTAGGTCTGGGGAGTTTACCTCTACAAAGAGGACAGTCACAAGTGGAGCCCCTCAGGGAACAGTCCTAGGACTGCTCCTTTTTGGCATTTACTTCTCTGAAGTCAAGGCAAGTGTCAGTGGTCTCTGGCTGAATAAATTTGCAGATGATTGCAAATTAGGAGCTGTTATTGAATCCCACACTGACACAAATGTTCTCCAGGAGAGGCTGACACAGACAGACAACAGGTGTAAGACCCATGCACTAAAACCAAATGGCAGGAAATATATAAAAGTTACGTTTGGGAAGTCATCCACCCCTGGTAACTATAATACTAACAAAATACTCCTTATAGTTGACCCAGCAGTCAGGGATTTAGGGACACACACATAGATAGTAATCTAGCCTTTGACCATCATGTATCTACAGTAGTGAGGAAATTATTCTATGTTGTGCAACTTATAAATAAAGGTATGGCATCTCAGTCCAAAGAAGTCATTGTTCTGCTGTATTCGGCATTCATCAGACCTATCATTGAGTACAATGTTCTCTTTGGTATGTACCTAATCAGCCATATCCAACAACTGGATAATCCACAGAGGTTCCTCACTAAAAGAATACAGGGCATAAGTAAAATTTCCTATGCAGACAGCCTCAAAGTCATATTCCTGTATTCTGTCTCCTACAGGCTGTTGAGGGGAGCTATATGCCTGGCATACAGGGCATTGTCAGACCTCACTCTGATGGACCTCCTGCATACATACAAAACAAACAGCACCAGAATTACCTGCTCTAAAAACATAAACCTTACTTGTGATATAAATAGGACCTGCTGGAGAGACAGGTATGAATCTGAAAGATTACTCATCTATGGAAAATGCTCCTCATCAATGTGAAGCAGAGTTACTCCCTAAACCAATCCAAGTGCAACTTGAATAACTGAATGGGGAACAGGAAGTCCATCCCTGATTCGGCACCTACATTTCTAATGGACACAGGCCACCTGTAAATGGTTCATCTCCTAGGCCACTGTTTGTAAATGTTTAATCTCCCAAACCCCTTCTTACACTTATGAAGGATATCAGAACTTGTCAGAGATTTTGGATACATGGTTAGGCTTAAAAAGGCCCTTGTCATTAGCCTAGTAAACACCTGTGAACCCATTAACATATATGCATGCAGTGTATGAATTATATAAAAATAAAGCAAAACTTACTACTAAAGCTAATGCAATACTTTTTTAAGAAACTCAACAAAGGGTGTATAGCAGTAAGAACTTTATAATGAGGATTGTATGAAATATAGGTAACTGTGGGCACATTATAACCACTCTGTCTAAATGTGATGAGTAAATCTTTTTCCAACTGTATTCCTGTTGGATTGATGATCTAGTTGCATTTTAATGAATGGTAACTACAAAATATGTTGGGTGACAAGATGGATGAAGTCACTAAGGGAAAGAAATGAAAAAAAAAGAAAAAGTATCAAATGTTCAACAGTACCAAAATCTAGAAATACAACATTGACAAAACATTAGTTTTGTAATCTAATTATCCAATAAGACTCACTGGCATCTTTTGTTAATTCCGTGTAATTGTATATCTCCAGTAAGTGGAGAATGGAAATGGTGAAATCTGCTATTCCAGATAAGCACTTTTTCCCAACGAGATGGACTTCCTCAGATCTATTTTTTTCAAATAGGCTATCAGCTTTATCAATACTCTAGAAATGTGGTTGAAAAACTAGATCAAGGTATTTTTAAAGCTGATCTGGTGGTAGTACAGGTGTTTGGCTTGTTTAATTGATTTCAAATAGCTCATGACTGGAGATGCGGAGTGCTGTATGAGGGAAATAGAAGACAATAATCTATTAAGGTATCCTTAATGGTAACTTGGTACTGAGGTCACAATTTGAACAAAATAACTGGTGGCCAAAATGAATCATTGTGATGGGAGTTAAGGGGGGGTTACCGGTTGATACTCTATTGAGGAATGATCCCTATTTTAGCCATCTAGAAGGGAGGTGGTCATATACAATACCATTTTTAGGGAACTGTACACTGAAAAAGAATTATACAAAAGTATGAAGCTAGCAAAATATAGATACTTATTGTTTATCATTGTGTATTAAAGAAAGAAAAAGAAGAAACGTGGATACAAGAGGAAGAAAGGAGAAAAATATACATGATATAATGTTAGACAAATTAACAAAGATTGTATAATGAATAACGCACTTTCACAGAAAGACATGAAACATTGTTAATATGACCATAAAATATGAAAGAGAATCATTTGAATAAAGAGATGATGAAACTGGATCAAAGATTGCGTACAACATATTAAAGGAATGGAATAGACTATAGAGGGGGAGAAGAAGAAGATTACATTGTAGTTTTCCTTTGATCTTTTTTGTACGTTTTTCAATTCAAATAGTATCTAGTTATGAAACCTCAGTAAAATAATATACATCCTTCAATTTTTAAACACATTTTAATGGTAACAAATACAGTACAAGTAAGAAAAGAGCACCTTAAAATAATTTGTCTAATCCACATATTCTTGACTTTTCTGCAGTAGGATAAAGGGAAACAAACAGCAATATTCAGGGGTCTGTGTTTGGTAAACAGGTAGAGGTTCATCTTTGATAAATAGGGAGATTAATTAGACATGGTTGTAGTCATGACTGTATATAAAATGTGTGAAATATCTAAAATTATTTTTGATGACTCCTTTAATATAATTATTTGCATTCTCAGATATAAAACTATAATTGTCTGTAATTTTTGTAGAAATTATTATACTGGAATTCTAACATAACTTAAAATATAAATGGCATGGACAGTGGGCAGAAAAGATGTGTTTTAGCTAAAACATTTCCATTAAACTAACAGGTATAGTATTCTTGCATGAGAGTCATTTTTCTCTCTTTTTGGCAAGAAGCATATACTTGGAGAGAAAACTGTACAGTCAGTAATTGTTTCACACTTCAGCATTTTATCCTTCTAGACCTCTTTAGCAGTACAGTCAATGTATTCCCAGCTGCTCAGTTAGCAACACAGTTGTTCCTGATCTGTGACATATAGCCTCTGTTTGGTATATGACAGAGGACTGCTATACAACCGCACTCTAATAAAGGAACTAAAGCTGTGAAATTTCACATTTTTGATTCTAGTGTCCCAGCAGTCCACAGAAGAACAAATATCTATTTGCAGTGAAGAAAAACAACTGTTTCTATTGTAAAGCTGGCACAAAAGCTATCTGCAAGTATATTAGCAATAGCTTTATAGCCAAAGAGGGTAATACCATGACTTTTTTCTTTATCAAAATAACTTGCTCCCCTGCTTATGTCTTTATTTAATATGTCACCTGTTAAGTAACTAGCAAATGAAAACTGTTAGCCATGAACACAGTTCAAAAAGGTAGCACAGTTGGCTTGCTTAGTCATTGCAGTCCTCTCAGTTTTGCTCCTACTGTGGGAAAATGCTTTAAAAGGTAGCTCTTGAAACTGACAAGCAAGGATATGAACTGTAGTGCATATATTGACTTACTGCAGCACAAGATCATAAAAAAGAGATCCACACTTATCAATTTATCACACTTTTATGAACCTGTATGTAAGGCAATTAACTATTTAAAGCATTTGACTATCTCGCATTATATTATTATTCAGTCACTAATTGACTTGAAATTATTTTCCTTTTGTTATTATTATTATTATCATCATTATCCAGATCACATGCTGGTTAGAGAATCAATATTGCAGGTTGGTATCCAATGGCCTTATTTTAAATGGTCAGTCAAGTTGTTGTTAGGTGTTCCTCAGGGTTTTTTACTGGTCCAGTTCAGTTTAATATAGGGTTTTCCTTTATCCCAACTCATAAATCTTTTGGCACAGCTGTCAGTGATATTAAGACTGGTACTTTTATGTCTGACTTAGAAGATTGTTCAACAAATACCTGACCTCGATAAAAGGATCAGTGACAAGAGGCTGAATATTAATTTCAGTAAGTGCCATGTCATCGCTCATAATTTCTATGGGGAAATACCCTATAGTGTAAAGTTGTCAAGTATAAGGAGTTGGATATTAGAATTACCAAAACCATTACGTTTAAGGTAAATAAAAACATTGTCAAAAAAATAAAACATTATGTATTAATGGGTTAATTTTGAAAAAAAAATGTGTCTAAATGTTCTCCTGATTCTGTTGTTAAACTGTTTACATCTTATGTCAGACCATTACTGGAGTTTAACTCTACCTTATACTAAATTTGATCTTTTAAGTTTAGAAAATGTTCAGAGAAGGTTAACTAACAGAACTGCTATAAGGAACTGTTTTACCCGAACAAACTGAGGCAAACTGGTTTATTCTGAACTAGGTATTTTTGGCTTACAGGAAAACTCATGCTTGTTTTTAAGAGCTACCCTTGAGTAGTATTCCTTGGCTAGCTTCTGTTAATCACGTTGAGCCAGCACTGCAGGACAAACCTTTGTCAGTGAAACCTCCGCTAGTGTTACTGATATTGGTTTCTTATAATCCACTGACCATTCCTCTCAACCTCTTAAAGCAAAAAATCTGGACAAAACCATATATAAAAGTGGGACAAAGGCCCAAAAATAGGAACAATTTTTAAATATTGCTCTTACAGACTTACAAAGATGATAGAATAACAGGTTTTGCATTAGCATGAATTTTCTGAAGGGTATGAAGTCTGAAACTCAAATGTCTGTCATTATTTTCTATCTTCAATCTTTACTAATTTGCCACTAATTTGTCAGAAAACTACAATTTTATGAAAAATGGACCAAAAATATGAGGCAAAAATCTGGACAGTCTGGGAAAATCTGTACAGTTGAAAGGTATGTGGTACTGACAGTAATTTCATACTAAGGAGATTAGCAAAGGCTGAGCACTATTGTCAAGTTTCACAAATCTCTTTAAAGGTGATAGCGTCTGTGAGGCTCATTATCATTTGAAAAAAATGTTCAAATATTTATGTTAACATGTTTTCTGGAGGACATTTCTATCATCAGCATTTCTTTTGTCTGGTTGTCATCTTCTCTAACTTTTTGCACTCCATCCTCAGGAGATTTACCTCTTATGTCCCTACTTTTTTCTTCTAACAGATAAGCCACAGGAGCTAGTAGCCTTCTAACAAACATCTTAAACAGATTAACAAGAATACAGTCAAGTTTTGGTGTTGCCTGCCTTTAAACAGATGGCATGCTGCACAGCTCTCAATGAATGAGGGAAAAAATCTCAACAGAATCAGGGACAAATCCAGAAATAATCAGGGACAGTTGAGAGATATGGCATACTGTATGTAAAAAGTCTTAAGCATTAGTAATATTTCACAAGCATTCTTAATTACTGTGGAAAGAAACATGACCTTTCCAGACCAGCATAGGTATGTTTATAATGTGGGAAAATATACAAAATTATTAGATTTCAAACAAAACGTTCTGCTCAAACACTGATGTCTACTAGTGTGATTGTAAAGGCACATTAATATTGTGTCTTTATTTTTATTTATTTATTTCAGTCTGATGACTAGGGAAGTCCACTGGGCCAAGAAGAACCTGCTTTCAGTGGAGGCCTGGGGAGAAAAGCTCCATAGGCAATACAACAAAAGTATACAAAATTCATAGACAATTATAAACATGAATATCACGCATAATATATACATTTTTAGAGAGTGGAATAGACTGCAATTGAGGAAATGCATTTGAAACAGAGTAGCAGTAATGTCAGTGGACAAAACATTCTACATTGAGTCTGTAACTAATTAAACATTTGGAGAATTAAGGATTTCTATATTTAAGAAATAAATGAAGACAGAAAACAGGTGCATCTAGTAGAGAGTAGAAAAACATGTAGGAAGAAATGCCAGTGTTACAGAGTATCTATAAATATTCATTCCAAATTACATTCAGACTAGGTATTGTGGAGTACGTTAACAGAAAAGTGACAGTTTCACCATTTCAGAAGTACAAATCGCTAGCGAAGTAGAGTATGGGAGCAGAAAGCAGTTCTGCAGTGGAGTTAGTAATTTAGAAGAGTGGTAGATTGTTGGTGGTGAGTAGACACTGGACTGCTGAAATGGATGTTTCTTTAAGAACTTTTATTCCCTAGGCCTCTGTTGAAAATGCAGGCAATGGCCAGTCACAAACTCACAGTTAACAGCTGCATATAAAAATACAAATCTGCAGAATTTCTAACCAAAATCTGTTGATATTCACACCAAACTAGTGGAAGTAAAGAAAAGCTTTGTAATTCAATTGGAGCTTTCATGGATTCCATCCCAGATGTATTAGTTACAAGAAGAAGTGAACATGTCAAGCCAACACCAGCTTTGCATGCTCTGGACCAATAACACAACCGATTCCACCTGCCATGGGACACATGTTGGCAATGAAAACAGTAGGTGCTGTTGGGAAATTCACACCAAAGAAACTAGCAATGAAAAGTAAGAAGAGACATATTTTATGAATAAGTTAACCACTTGTAGCCGGATAAATGTATTCCTAGCTAGAAAACAAAATGCTATTAATATTTTTTTTACATTTTTACAGCTGTAGATATCTCACCTAGCTTACTAACTCTATCGTCTATTCTTACATTACAGACTTATTCTATTTGTCTTCTACCATTGTATCTGACCATATCATTGCAGATTGCATTCAGCTCTGTTGATGGGTACAATTAGTAAGGTAGACTTTCTTCTACAGGTGAAGGTGAAAATGCTTAAAAATGCAAAACTGTCAACTTTAAGTATCCTTGAGTTATCAGTATTACTCTGAATGACAATGGGAGTCTTTTATGTGATACTTCTCCGTACATGACAGGTGTTTATCTCATACAATTTGGTGTTGTTTAATCTAAAGAATTACATTTAAATCATTCTTACTGCATTTACATATTTCACTGCACAATATAATATCTCGCTTTGTTTAATGATTGTGACAATCTTATTCTTTGAGTGTAAAGCTAATAATCTGCATTGTTACGGAGGCAATATGGTTTCAAATAACACTACTATTTCTGTATATTACTATCAAGATATTCACTTTATGAAACTTATAGCAATTATGGCAGCAAGAAATAGTAATGGCTACTGCCACCTTAATTATTATCCAGAGATTTTTAAATGTCGAAACTAAATTAAAACTGCAACAATTGTTTATTTTGCCTTTTTATGTTAATAGTCTACCTTTGTTTTCTTTCTAATTGCTTTTCCTATGTCATAAATATCTTGTATCTCCAATTCCACATTATTGAGGAAAAATAAATAAATACATACATAAAATAATTTTTAAAACGTTTACAGTTGTTTCTTGTATGTTAACTACATAAGAGCACTGACGTCTGTTTTCAGAAGTATTTTTAGAGTTTTGTTCTAATTATTTGACTTGCTTAGCAACAAACGGAATTCAAATGCAGGCCAAGAAAATGAAAGTGAGGTTTGAAAGCTATAATTCATTCACAGCTCATTAATTAAAAAAACTGCACCATAGTGACAGCTAAGTTTTATGTAGTTTAAATCGGTGACTGTGTCAATTTAATTATGTTCACGTTTTGTTAAATCTGTGTTATCATGAAAAGAAAACTCAGCCTTGCTGCTCATATCTGTATGACTGACAACTTGAAAGTAGAATAAGTATTTTTAAATTAGTCAGTAATGTGCTGAACCATTTTTTTTTTACATTAATACTGCAGCAGCTGTGTATGAAGTGAAAACTTGCTATGGAAATTTAAGAAGGAAATGCCTCTGACAAATTCAGTAACTGTGAACAGAGTTAAAAAAATGACATTATTCATTTGTATTTAGCATGCTACTTCCACTGGCTGACCAATAGAGACTGATAGAAAAATTTACTAATCAGGGTCTACCTCACAAAAGTATGACTGATTGCTACATGAACAAAAATGGTCTTCAATAAAGGTGCACACAATCTCACTTTCCAAAGCAGGCACCTTATTTGTTTCATCTCAAATTGGTCACACTAAAATTATTAGCATTACCAATGTGCCAGTAGGCTGCTGCTAAACTGATTCTCCCAGATTCCTTGCTAAGATCCATGAAGCAACATTGTTTCCTGCACTACAGGTTACAAGCAAAAAAGCAAGTGGGACTGAAACAATCAAGAGTCATCGCTGTCAGGAGCCTGCAATAAAACACAGCCTTTAAGTTACGGTAACTAAAGCAATTATATCTTATAAACTGTAACAGTTATTGGGAGATTAAATTGAAGATTTCCTAGAATACACTTGTGAATCTTGCCCTTGAACTGAATCCACTTCAAGCTCAGTCTTGCTATAATACTTGAGTTAGCTGTCACAGTAAGGTAAGAACTGTCATTTGTGTGTATTTGTGTGTGTGGGTGTGTGTCAAGCTCTCATAATCAAACATAATGCAAATGGGTCTAGAACCTACTCCCTTTGAATAGGAGAAATACCCAAGCTCTTGGGTTACTATTGAAAGGAAAATCACATAAAACATTTCCAGAGAACATATGTGACTTTAATGTACTTTGCATACCCACATCCAGTTCTTGACTTTAGTCCCAGAAGCATTTGTTTCTTCAGTACTTAGAGATATCGAGGACCAAAATAAGCATTCAGTGCAGCTCTCATATATAAAACATATTAAGCCCATGTATTATTTATATACTGCAAAGGGGTACGTATCACTTCACCTAAAACTCATTTCACCTAAATTCATTTCACCGAAACCAAATCACCTAAAGTTCATTTCACCTAAAACTCATTTCACTGACAAGTAGTACAATAAGGCAAGTCAAAGGCATATGTCCTTTTCCCCACTGTAGTGCAATCCTGATGTTAGTAAATGTAGTTAGGGGGAGTGTGGGGGATGCAGCCCCCCACATTGGGGGGTGTCGGGGGTGTAGCTCCTCACCTAGTTGGCTTTTACCAAATTATGTAAAACAAAAACAGACACCATAAAACCAAAGTAAGTGGAGAAGTACGCCCCCCACACACCCCAATGTGGGGGGGGGGCTGCACACCCCAACTCTAAATATACTAACACCAGGATCGCACAACAGAGGGAAAAAGGACATATACTATTGAACTGCTTTAGAGTAACACTTGTCAGTGAAATGAGTTTTAGGTGAAATTAACTTTAGGTGATTTGGTCTTGGTGAAATGAGTTTTAGGTGAAGTGATACGTACCCACTGCAAAGACATTTAAAAAATTGTGCCAATATTAAGTAGGAAGATAATTACAGAAAAAACTGATTGAAACAGCTTTCACCATTTGTTGCACTCTTTCTGCTTTCATATTCCATTAAAATAAGGAAAAATGAAATCTTAGAGAAAGAAATTACTACTGCTATTTACTTTTTTGAATGCTGGAGAATTAATTTAGACCTGTCTGCCCAAAATGTACTATATCTCAAATCCTTATGTTTAGTAATTTCTGTAATTCAACAACACTTTCAACTTGAAATTCGTATTCATACCAAATGTCAGATTTATTCACCCTACTGGCAAAGTGAACTTCCACTTATGGAAAAAATGACATCCATCTTCTTTCATCACAATTTTTCCTTATGGATCACAATACGATTCCCTCAGTCCATGTAATCAAGTATGCAATGAGTCATTTAGCATGGATGGAAAACAGCTGTCATCATCTATATTCAAAGGACAGAACCTTTGCAATCTATCACGGGGAGGGAGTGCATATGGTCTTGGCCTAGGTATGCATCTTTCATCAGCTATGGCTTCAGTCTTCCATTATAGTTAAGGTGCAGCCTTCACCATCCATCCCCCTAAGGGTGCACCATTGCTCCTGCAATATTTTAGGGTTATGGTATTGACTATCTGGATGTCTTTCAAAAATGCAATAGCCTTACAATAGAATAAGATATGTGGCTGTCTGGGCTCTTCCAATTTTGTCTGTATGCTATTTCCCCATGTGATCTTCACGATTAATTATGTACGTTACAGGTCTTCATTGTGGAGTAGTATCTGCTAATCCAAAATGGTGGCAGGTGGTTGCCAAATATGTCTTTGGTGTCATTCTTATGCTATTCTTGCTCAACTCTCTGAGTGTTAGATTTCTTCTGTCAGCATTTACTTTAATATCTGTTTTGAGTACTGCAAGTCTGGATACATTGATCTGGAATATTAGATTGTAAAGTGCCTGACTACCTGACTAATTTAGGTTAAAAAAAATATTTCAAACTGTTCTTCTGGTAAGTCATTTTAAGAATTTGTAAAAATCCAAAAGTAGGCATTTCACTTTTGGCTTGACTGGCTGGCCCTATTTACCATTTGGGAAAATCAACCTTTTCAGCCTGTAACAATGAATGTAGAACACTGATCCTAATCCTTAATTAGGACTTTAACAATATGTGAAATGTTATAACCCTCTAGTCTTTGCTGTTTTGTCTTTTGGACTCTGAGGCTGGTCCTATTTTGGGAAGACCAGCCATGTGAGTCTGAAATGTAGAATGCAGAAGAACATAATACTGCTACTGGGGCCATCTTGGTGGTAAATTTGCATTTGTGTGTTTTGACATTTCTTTATATTGTCTTTGAGTTGTCTTGCATTGCCATACTGCTCTTAAATTATGACTTCAGATACAGATCTTGGACTTTGTGTTTCTAATCAATAACTCGAGTTGTCAATGTTATGTTCTACGGCTCCTGACATTTTATGAATCTGCTTTTTATGACGGCTGTTACACTACTGCTACTGCGCAATGATGCTGCAACGTATTTAGCACTTGGACTGAATATGATCCATTGTCTTCCCTCTTGGAATGCCACATTGGCTATTTTCCTGTCATGGCATCATGGATAAGAAAACTGTAAGGACTACGACATGGGGAATGCAACACTGGCTATTTCCCTGTCTTGGCATCATGGATAAGAAAACTGTAAGGACTATGGCATGGTTCAGCAGCAAAGGTTTCTGAGTTTTGATCCTAATTTGGATTGTTTGTTTTTCCATATATTGCATTAAATGTCTCGATGTTACTGGTTTCTTAGTGGATATGAGTTTCATTTTATTGCTTTGCAAAGAACTGTTCTTTACTCATAGGGGGAAATTCATTAAAGGTGCTGTGATGTGTAAACTGTTGTGTACACATCACTGAAAACTTTTTAAATTTAGGAAAAACCCTAATGTAGTGCTGTACAGTGCTCTGGCATAAAGATGTGCAGAATCGTGCAAGGCTGGTTCTTTGGCCATGATATATGTTAATGAGGCAGTCTAGTGCAGATGCATATGATAATCTGCTATGTTCTCAATCTCCCAGAACTTCCTCCAAGAAGGCATCTATATGCTGAGATATTCAAGAAATCATTTAGTTGTGTAGATCTGCATAGCTGGCCCCTACACACTGTGGTATAGAACACAGCCAAAATGCTGTTCTCATCTTCCAAGACTGAAAGTAGGGTGGTCATTGTGGTTTGGGCAATACTAGCCACCAGGGATTACCATAAACTCAAGTGTCATAATGGCACCTATATCAATATGGGAATTGGAGTGTGTGGAGAACCACTAGCCACCAGAGATTTCTCTAAACTTAAGTGCCATAATGGTACTTAGAGTAGTATGGGGATCATGGTTTGGGGGAGCCAGAACCACCAGGGATCACTTTAAGCTTAAGTACCATAATGCTACCTATAACAGTACAGGGATCAAGGAGATGGAGTGGGGTAGGGGGAACCACTAGCCACCAGGGATCACTCCAAACTTGAGTGCCATAATGGTACTTACAGTAGTATGGTGATTATTTATTTATTTATTATTTTATTTTATATTTATTTACTGGGAAAGTTTGACTGGACACAGATCCTTTTTCAGTGGAGGCCCAGAGAGAAAAGCTCCACTTGTACTTAATAAGTCAAACAATAATATGCAACACTATGAAATAACACATAATAATCCAAAAGAATACAAAGCAATATAACAATGTACAACATTATGAAATAACACAAATAATACAAAAGAATATTAAGCAATACAAAACAGAAAAAAATATTACATGAGGAAATAATAATGATTTGCAAAAATGTCATGGATTACAAGTACCGATTTTGGAATACCAATGTGGTTATAGTAATTAAATAACATTTTGATCTGTGATGTAAACAAGCCAGTTGGTGACAGAGAAAATGTACTAATCATAGCGCTTATGACAGATAGATCTGCTGGAATACCATACAGAAGGAAGTTACAGCTTCAGACGCATAGTGAAGACATTTATGTGGAATTACTAGTTTAGGTGGCAGCAGAATTGGGCTATCATGCACAGCTGCAGGGACAGAGCCAGGAGTTTGAAAGATGAGTTTTTAGAAGCTTTTGAATTGTGGCATTGAGGGGTTGGAAGTAAGAGAGGTTGGATGTTTGCTCCTTAATTTTGAAATGTAGTATGAAAATAGTGATTCACTGGCTGCATTGTTTACTTAGCAGACATGTAGAAGGGATTTGTTGGAAGAGCGGAGGTATCTATGGGAGTTGTATGGTTGTAAAAGGTTTTATGGAGAGCAGGAGTTTTATCGGGGTGATGAAGGATTTTGTGAGTGAAGATTAGTTGATTAAAGTGTAGTAGTTGTGGAAGTTCAAGCCAATTTAGTTGTCTGAGAGATGTGCAGTGATAAGATTTGTATAAAGCACCTGTTGCAAATTTGGCTTTTTTATTGTAGCAAGATTCAAGTTAGGCAAGGTCAGCATTACAGAGGTTTGTAAGTATTGAGCAGGGATATAAGAGAGCAGATAGGATGTTTGTTCAGGCAATAGTGGATTTTGTGTTGTTAGTTAGGAATTTATTGTTCCTGTAGAGGAGACCAAGTTTCTTGTGGACTTTTTTAATAGTTTGGGCAATATGTATATCATATTTGAAATTGTTGATTTCTACACCTAGCAGTTTGGTGTGGGTTGTTGGGATAATGATGGTTTTATTTTTGGATAAGATGCTGAAATGTGGGGAGGGGATTTTATCTGGGGGGTTACCTGGATAGAAGATAAGTTTTGTTTTGTTGGGGTTAAGGATGAACTGGGAGTTAGTGAACTGATTTTCAGCCAATAGAAAAGATTCCTGCGTGTAACTGAGGAGTACTTTAGCACTAGCCACCAGGGAGTACTATAAAATATTGTGCACTAACCAAACTTATGCTAGTGTGGGGATTTGGGAGACAACTCATAAACAGTGAGAAGGACTGTGGCATGTGTGTGCTTGTTTGTATTTGAAGGCGTACTTGTGTGTATGTGAATGTGACTCGGGGGGGGGGGGGGATGCAATGATCTGCATGTCATGGTAGTAACTGCAATTCAGAAACATGCACATTTGCTGATAATGAGGTTGTACCTTATCACAGCTAACATTAATACTATATCTTAAGAGCAGGGCCATACACCTCTAACTAAACACTTTTGTGTATCCTAGGGAGAGTGTTTCTGCACTGAGCATATTTTTACAGCTGCAATATTCTAAACTGATCATTACATTTCACTGATGCTTATGTAAAAGTGGTTAGGCTTAAACACCCTACTGAAGTAACAATTCCTGATCTTGAAACAATTTGCATGGCTATTATCTGTCAGGTTGATAGTCTCTTGCTCACATCTGTTAGTCATTACTAAATCTTCTGGTTGAGTCATCATTCATGTTCCAAAATTAATTCCTTATTACTGTCTCATGACAGGAGCAGTACCTGGCTCTTGACCTTGAAAATCTTGAGTTCTTGATTCATATAACTATGGACATAATGTAAATGATTAAGTAGACACTTTAAAACCTTAAACTAAGAACATTTCTTTCAGGTGGTAAGGCTTGCTGCTTCCACCTATGTGGATGACTTCAACACCTATTCACCTAACTTATACTGCTAATCCATAGACTGTACAGCTCATGGAAGTGTGTATAACCATCCGCAAAGCTGTACAGTCCTGCTGTTTATTAATACGGAAAGTTCCTGATCATTGACCTAATGTCCCTGCTCAAATGAGAAGTGATCTCCTAGTTTATGACCACAAAGTGTGACTCTTTTTTAATAAGTTTAGGTAGTACTTTATTTTCCAGCTTATGAACAAAATTGCTGGTATCAAAGCAGTCATTGCATGCATTCTGTTTTGGCATGTGAATAAAAAAATATCTGATTTGTGCAGTAGGGCTCTTGATAAGACCCCAGAAACTCAAAGAATTCATAAAACTTTGCACAAACTTTTTTGTTAAATAATCTGACTGAATGAGAGCAAATGTGAAATATTGATGTAATTTTGCATTGTGAGCATTTTGAATTATTCTAACATGAACTAAGGCTGGTTCTAATTACAAATCATATCAAGCAAACCAGTTCTTGAAAATAATGCCCATAACAGTGCAGGGCTCTTTTCATATGTGGTTGATTCCATACATACAGCCTCTGGACGTTTGCACTTGGCATCAACATTAAACAGAAACATAGTCAATGGATAGAGCTGTAGTGTCAATAAGAATACTTATATGACAGTGTACCCTCCCCCCTTTACAAGGGCTGCTTGTTCTAGCAAACTTTGGACCACTTGACATATTTATTTATTTTTATTTATTTATATATTTATTGACATTTGATTGCAGGGAAAGTCCAAATGGACAGGAGCCTATTTTCAGAGAAAACTAGGGGAAAAAGCTCTAAAGTATTAAAAAAAAAAATTTAAGAACAATATTTTTACAGTTTTTAAAAATAATACAAAAAATAATTACAGTTTAAATAATTTTACCAAATTAAACATAATATGAAAACATTGGTTAAGAAGAGATGCAAGTTATATGACAATGATTTAATACTTAGAGAAATTTTAGCCAGTTTATAGAGAAATTAAAAGTGAGTTAGTATAATACAAACAGGGATTGCAATATGAAGTATGAGAAAAGTAGGCTTATGGTGCATTTAGAAATAAAGCCAGGTGGAGAAAGTGGTAGAAGTAAGGAAGTGAGTGAAGATGGAGTAAGGAGATGCATGAAGAGGTATTTGTTCACATTTAGGGATGTAGTTTATCCTGATGCTGAGCAAGAACAGACACAGCTTTTGGCTAGAAAGTATTTCAGAATGTTTTTTAAGGATGGGAGGGAGGGTATTGTCCTGATGGATACAGATAAGGAGCTCCAGGCCTCAGCAACATGGTACGAGTACAAACCATGCCCAGCAGATTTGACAGATTTGTGGACAGACAGATGTTTTTGGTCACTGGATCATAATGACCAACTGGGAACATAGTTGTGTTTTGCACTGGACAAGCAGATGAGTTCTGGATAATTTTATAGGTGGTAAGAAGCTGTGCATATGTTAGTTGATGGGGTAGTTTTAATGAATTTAGTCTTTTTAGTGCTATACAGTGGTGGGTTCTGAAAGAGGTATTTGCTGCAAATTTAGTAGCTTTGTTACAGCATTGTTCAAGTTTTGATTTTTGTGGTGCCTGAAGTTTAGAAAGGATGGGAGCACAACAAAAATTTGTGTGGAGGAGATGAGTAGTGCCAAGTATCACACTTTTTGATGATTTTTTTCTTATACAATTTTGTATATGCAGGTTGAATTTAAGATTATCATCCCTAATAATTTGCTATGAGAAGTGACCTCAACAGCTGTATCATCAAGACAGTACTTTAAATGTTCTTTCATGAGGGATTTGGGGAAAAAAGTAGCATTTTTTTTTTAATGGATGAGCATGAGTTGTGAGTTCCAAAGCCATATTTCAATGTCTGTTAAACCTTTCTGATTCATTTTTTGGAGGTGTATCATGTTGCCAGATGTCAAATGAGTGTGGAGTCATCTGCGCACTGTTTTGTGGATGTGCAGAGGGTGTTGGCGAGAATTTTAAAGAGGAGGAATACAAGGTTTGAGTCTTTTGATAAACCAGTGGTGACTGGGATGTATGGAAAGAAGGTGGAGTGCCATTTTACTGGCTAATACTTATTGGATAGGCAGCTTTTGAAGCATAGAACAATGGGCTGAGAGAGACCAAATGATGATATTTGAAGTAGACGTTTATTGTGACAAACTGTGTCAAAGGCTTTTGACAAGTCTAGAAATAAGGAAGTGACTAGTTTGCTTGCTGTTATCTCTAGCTTTACTGACAGTACTGATATAGGTGACAAGTGCAGTACTAGTACTATGGGAAGGATGGAAGCCATGTTGCATGGTGGATAGCAGTTTTTCCTGCAGGAGATAGTTTAGCAATTATTTCTGAATACATTGTCAAGTACTTTGGAAAGGAGGATAGCATTAAAATAGGTCTAAAGTTAGTAATGTCTGTTGAATTTCCTCCTTTGTGCACAGGATAATATGTGACTTTTCCAGAAAGAAGGGACATGGTATTCCTGGATTAAACTATTTATAAGGAATGAGACAGGGTAGGCAATGCTATTGGCTTCTATTTTAAGTTACTCACTTGGATGGCCATCAGCTGAAGTAGACCATGGTTTGAGTTTGTCTATGTGCAGTTTTATATAGGATGAGGGCTCAGGTTTGAAGGTGAAAGTGAATGAAGGGATATGTGGCTGCTGGGTAAGGATAGGATTAGATGTTGGGGAATCCTTCATTAGACATATGACAATGTTTATGAAAAAAGAGTTTTTAAGACAGATATATGATTCAAGTCCTTGCTAAATCTTCAACTGGATCTTCCAAATCCAGAAACCCCGCAGGACAACAGTCAGTTTCTAAATTGAACTTCACAGAATGTACCTACCAATTTGATGTGTAGCTTTTTTGTCCTAGTTGTAACTGTACAATATGACAAGTAAGTTACTATTGGCCACCTTTTGCATCAGTCTATTCATCTCACAAGCTTTCCAAAGAAAAGGGAGTCATTTGACAACAAAGGTAGGTAGCCCAAAATCACACCATCACTGTAGAAACCCTGAAGGAATTTGGGAGTTCACATCAGATGACCCTTCCTACGTCCTAGGAGTTCTAGTACAGGCAACCTAATACAGGAAAGGCATTCAAAACAGCTTCCATCCTAACAAACTCATGATAATGGCAAATGCCAGAACTGCTTCTGGGCTGTGGGTATCCTGGCTGATCCCCCTTCTAACAGGGACAAAGTACAGATCACTACCTGAGAAGGGAATAGGCCCCCTAAAGACATTCCACAGGATGCCACCTCCTGCTCAGAAAAAGGGAAGAAGATGGATAACCTGAAACCCACAGAATTGAGAAAAAGCTCCACACCAAGAAGAGGGGGAAGAGCAGAAGCATCTTCTTATCCTTGTATGAAGCAACACAGCTCCCACCACCTGACAGTCAGTATACTTTAAGTCTGATCCCTCTTCCACCACAGAAACCGGCCGGGGAGCAAAACACTGCAGCAGATTGGGGAGGCCACCAGAGAGGTCTCTAAGGAGATGCAAGTGTCAGCTCCATTGAAAAATGGATAGCTATGCCTTCCCCCAATAGTGTTAACTGAAGAGAAGGAGGTTAGCCCAGAAACCTTGAAGACATGCTAGCCATTGGGGAAGGAACCAGTGCTGGTCACTTAGCACTCTGATTAATGTACCTGAACTCTTATTCCTCCTAGGAGATTGATATATATGCTGATGGGGAAGGAGAATTCTCATTATAGAATGGGAGCTACCCAGTAACAAAGATGGCACCAAACCAGGACTAAAACCCAGACCTGAAGTCCTCAATTATGTCAAGGGAAGAACCCATTAAAAGTCCCTGCAGATATCTGCCAGATGTGCCCTACATCAGTTATGCACTTTAGACGAACACTAAAAAAGTAACATCTAGCAGTATGGCAGTACCCATACTAAAGAGAAAATACTGCTGACAAATTCAGGACGACTCTCCACAGTGGACACTGTCCTGTCCACAAGAGAACTTGTAACCTGTACAGATGAGATGAATAGTTGAGAGCCCTAAGCCCCAATGTGTCAAAACAGTACACTTTCTTTCCAGCCATAATCCTCCTCTCAGGTCACCTTATTCCCTGTTTTATAGCTGCACAGGGCCCAAGAAAAATCACTGGTAGCACTGATTACTTCCTGCAATCAAAGAAATGAAAGCCTTATGATGAAGAAACAAAGGTGTAACTCAGCACAATGGAGGACAATACATAAAACCCACCCTTCTACAGACACTTACGACAGTGTGTGTCCAAGCTTGCATGATATCAGAAAAGGTGCACTCCAACTGCAAGATGATCAAAGAGCTCAGTGGTTATACTAGATAAAAACAAGGGCCAAAGAACCATGAGATGTCCCTAAAGGACATTTCATTCCAGTTTAATCTAGAGAAACTCTGGGACTGCAAAGCTTTATCAGTGAAAGAAGTGAAGATAGTACCCAGGGTACCAACCTGGGAGGAAGCCCAAATCCCTGATTTTGTGACTTTGGCCCCTAAATCATGCCAGAAATTGGGCCATTGTATATTTAGTACTGGTGCAAGCAATGACTCATGTCAGCTGAATCCAGTGTGAGGTCATGCATGCACCAAGCCTGGAATGTGAAGGGGAGTGATCTGTACTGGGCTGGTGACTGATAGCAAGCCAAAATCATTGTGGGTGAAATAATTCACCTGCAGCACAGGTGTGTGCCAAGAGCTGCTGCATTTCTTGGCAAAAGCATACACCATGGTGACCAGTCGAGATGAACTCAGGAGGATTGTCCTAAGAGAAGATGACACAGCTGTAAGGACCTCTGACCCATGAATCGGCAAGTGGAACATCCACAAATGTTCCTTACAAAAAGAATACAGCCTCAAAGCCCTGTCCCTTTACTCAGTATCATACAGGATTCTGAGAGGTGATCTTTGCTTTTCAGACAAAGCATCACTGGACCCTGTTTTGATGAACCATTTGCACACCCACAAAATAAACAACATCAGAACTACTAAATTAAAAGACCTAAATGTTGCTTACTACATAAATAGGACATGTTGGAGAGATAGATATGTTTCTCAGAGAATTCCCATTCTTTGGAACAGGCTTCACATCCATGTGAAGAAGCTTTCCTCCTCATCCCTATCTAAGTACAAACTGAACCAAAGGAGGAGTAATCAGAAATTCACCCCTGGTCTGGTGCTTATGTCTCTGATCGACAGAGGCAGTCAGTAAATCATCCACTATATAAAATAGATGTGTGGGCCACATTTGGGTTGTAAAGCCAGGTTTGTAAGAGGGCTAGTGGTTGTTAGCCTAGTATACACCTATGAATCTATGAACTGATGACTCAAGAGTACCTGTATTGGGATCATACTGGGATGAAAAGGAACCAAAACAATGATCCAGAGGCAAGGTGGCTGGAAAGCTCTAGGATATACTCCCTATCTCCAGACCACAAGTACTCTGTAGACACATAGAAATAGAACAGAATCAAATCCATGCAAGTGAGCCATGGGAGACCTGAGGGACTGCAAGCCACAAGGACTCTCTTCTTGTATAAAATGTCCACAGAAAATACTTCAACTAAAATGACAGAAAAACTCCAACACTATCTTCTGTGCATCAGGTGGTACTCTTCTACCAGACCTTCAATGAGCCTGTCTTACTTTTCTTCTCAAAGGTAGAAATATCCCATTCAAAACAAAGAGTATGTGAGCACAGGAAGTTTAGATTGATGACAGAAAATAACTTTGAGAAATAAGAGGTTTACAGTCAGTATGTGACATCACAAATTTTATAGTCAAAGGCTTGTGTCTCTCCCTGTGCTTGGGAACTTCCAGTAGAAAATGCTGAATGCTGGTGCTGAAGAAAACAATCCCAGCTATAAGAACCACTAAGGAATATGCCAAAAATTAGAATATTCTCTTAATACAAACTTACATAAAATGTTTGCATTAATGTACCCTAAGGAAGTTTCAAAATAGACAAGCTACAGTGATCAACACTCATTACCTGCTCTGTGTACTTGCTGTCATCAACAGGCATCACCAATACTAACTAAGATTCAGAAATTGATGAAAGGAACACATACGGTACAGTTCATATTTTAAAAGTTAAATAACAGTAAAAAAGGTGAAAGAGATATAAGGGTTCCAGTATGACAGCAGCTAGGTACAGAAACACCGGAGCAAGACTGCCAGTTGCCATATTTAAACGGATCACCTACAGAACACCAACAGCCCAAAACACCATCACCCATATGGCTGACGCCATATGGTTGACACTCATAATATCGACAGCGCCAGAACTTCACAAAAAAGGTAAATAAAATTTCCTTTTTTGTGCTAGCAGGAGGGCTCCATCCCTCTGCACCCCCCCCCCACCATGGGGGCTCCGCCCCCACCCCGTACCTTTAATATACTAACTCCGAGATCGCACTACAGTGCAAGAATGGAAATTTTTCCATTCCGCACTTTTGGGACATGGCGTTTCCCCATTTTTGATACTCTGAACGTCGACCGTATGGTGTCGGCCATATGGGTGTTGACGTTGTGAGCTGTCGGCATTCTGTATGGGACCCATTTAAACAAGGCAGCTGAAAGTGCATTGCAAAATATCATATAAATTTTATGCTTTACAAATGTGCACACAAAAGGTTACAATGTATGCATGTACTCAGTATGGGGGAGTACTCCTATGTATTAAACACTCTTTGAACTTTTTCTTTTTTATTTAATTATTTAACATGAAGCTGAAACAATGCTCACCTAATGTTAAAACCTTGGTCCCTGTATTACAGCTTGACTTAAACATATAAACACACACATACGCACACACACACACACACACACACACACACACACACACACACACACACACACACACACACACGCATGCACGCACACACGCGCACACACACACACACACACACACACACACACACATACACACACACAAAGACATCATTTTGTCATTAGAGCTAACACCCCTGCACTTTCCCACATGAAGAAGTAGAAGACCTACCCCACTTATTTATGCCAACTCAGAAAACATTGTACCTCAGAGTTAGCAGAATATCTTCTTTCAGTCTTAAAGCTAGCTTTGTTTTTCTTTGTATAGAATCCAAACTTTGTGATGACTTTCAAACAAATATTTAATGAAGCCTCATTTTGTGAATGACATTTCTACAGTAAGACTTATCTTTTTGATCTATCCTACTTATGTGCACCAAGTTTTGTTTTAAAGCACTGGACATCCTACATATACAAGAAAACTATTGGAAAATACCAGGAAATTTATAATTTTATTCTTCAGCAAGCATGACTCCCCTTGTAACTATCACACTGACAACATTCCCATGAAAATGTATCCTTTAGTCAAGGATCTGGGAACCTATGCCAACAATGAAATGTTATTTGATTACAATGAATCCACTACTGTAAGAAAGTCCTTTTTCAGTGATCAGCTTATATCTAACTGGATGGCATCCAGGTCCAGGGATCTAATCATTTCATTGTGCTTGGTACTCATTAGGATGATCATTGAGTATAACGCCCCTTTCAGTCTGTACTTTTCCAAACACATATCACAATTAGAACAACCACAGTGTTTCCTCAGTAAGAAACTCAAGGACATAAACCATAACACTGTGCAGACTGTATTAAAGACTTCTACTTATTACTGGTTTCATACAGGCTTATGACAGATGATGTCTATCTCATGCATAAAGCTTCAACAGACCCTATCCTGTCAAGCATGTTGATGGGACAGGCATTTATCAGACAGAATTCTACTTCATATAAAGCAAAATACTACTGCTACTCTACTGAAATGTAATTTGGATGGAAGGATGGGTAACAGCAAATTCACTTAGGGATTACCACCCTTGTCCCTCATTGAGAGGCTCAACATGTAAATGCTCCAGAAACATCCGTGTTCCCACTTCTGGGCAATTTGAACACACAATATAAGGACTAAAAATACTAGGGAAACGTAAAGCTGGACTTCTTAAGATCCTTGCAGATTAATAGCTTTGTAAGTACCAATGAACTTATGAAACTATGTTGAATTAAGTCTGCTGAGATCTTTGTTGCCACTGATGGATTGGCACCTTCTTTATTGCTTTTACAGTAGTACTTCCATTCTATACTTCATTTAAAATTAAACACGTTATTCATTTTTCTGCAGCAAAAATTATGTCACATTCTGGAAATACTTACCCTGGAACTGCAAAGGATCCCTGCACCTTTAAATTTGCAGAACAATTTTTCCAGACACAATATCGAGCGAATATAGTCTGCAAAGAATTTTTGAAAGAAAAATACACCTGTTATCCTAATCCCAGTCATGCAATACACAATGCTCAACACTTTGTGTAAGAATGAATAAAAGCTTGACTTCTAGGTACATTATAAAACTTGTAAACTATTGTCAAAGTATCATCTCTATGAATTAAATAACACTGACATTTACTAGTCACATCTTAGTCCTCAGAAAGAAAGTATGGTTCCAGGTGACATGTTCTCCCTTTAGTGAATAGTGCTCTAATTGAGTGTGTTACATATGAATTTTTTTTTCTGTTTTGCTGAGTAGGTTAATTAGGAACATGTACAGAAAAACATTTTACAAAAGCATCCTAAACTATGGTATCATGGGGAGTTGCAAATTCAGCCCAAAAAAATTGTTGTTCTTCTTCTTTCGGCTTTTCCCGGTTAGGGGTCGCCACAGTGGAACTCCGGTCCGCTAATGATTGGCAGTAGATTTTTACAGTGCCAAGGTGCCAGCTCAATGCCCAACCTTCAATGAAGGCACGCCCATTCTACGCATGTCATTTGAATGCCACTCAACCACGGGGAGGACACGCAGGCTCTACACAGAAGGCACTCCAGCCGAGAATCAAACGGGAGAACCTTTTGCTGTGAGGCAGCAATGCTACCGCTGCACCACCGCGGCTTAGCAAATTCATCCCAAAAAGTAATGTTCACTAATCTCATAGATTCCTGTAGCTGTTCCTTACAAAGTTACTAATATTAATATATAAGTTATTTTGCACCTTGGGAAATGCAAAGTTTATTAGACAATCTTCTTCTTTCAGCTTTTCCTGGTTAGGGGTCGCCACAGCAGATCACCTGTCCGCTTATGATTGGCAGTGGAGTTTTACGGTGTCGAGTTGCCAGCCCGGCGCCCAACCTTCCACAGAAGGCACACACATGCACTCACTCACACCTAGGGCCAATTTAGAGTGTCCAATCCACCTACAACATGTCTTTGGGATGTGGAAGGAAACCGGAGCACACAGAGGAAACCCACGCGACCACAGGTAGGACATGCAGACTCCGCACAGAAGGCACCCTAGCCGAGGATCGAACCAGAGAACCTCTTGCTGTGAGGCAACAATGCTAACATTAACAATGAATCATAGATAGATGCAACCCATAAAATAATGCACTTCATCTTATTTAAAGTACCTACAAACAGGAAAGAGCTTTTAAGAGTCTTTGGATTCTCTTCGGTTAGATTCAGAACAGAAAAAGTTTCAAATAAAGACAACACACAAAAAAACATGCATTTAAGAGAACATGTACAGAAATGTGAAAGGATGGTGGCCCAACAATTTCACTGGGGGCACACAGCAGAGACAGATTTAGTGAGGAAGTCTATCCAAAACAGACTGGGCTCAGCATATGAAAATAGCTGATAGCCAACTTATCTGCAAAATTTTATGTATCAGATAAAATCTTAAAGAAAAGAATAACACTGTTACAAAAGAGGTTGCACAGCACTGGGAAGCAGTAAAGAATCAGATATGACACTAAAGGTCCAAGTAATAGAAACGATATTTGAGAAATAAGGAAATAACTGAAGTGTGGTGTGGAACTTTTTTGTTCACTGTTAAAATGCATTTTTACCAATCATCCCCTAAACTTTAATATTGTTACTTTGGCATTTCACATGTATGTGGGGGGATAGAGAACCTAGGAGCTAAAACCTGAGAATGTGAGGGGAGCATTTAGCATGCCTCCACCTGCAAGCACAAAATCACAGTTGAAAAACATTGGTGAAACCATAATACCACTTTGGAACTGCTCAATAACCATTCCATATTGTGAGTATAACAATTACTACTTAATAAATAACTTTTCTAGTGATGTAAAGCTACATTGCTAAGTTGCCATTTCACTCAGATTTGAGAGATGATCATATGGTCAAGGTGATTTGCTTTAACCAGTTCTAGGTCATCGTAAATGTTAACACCACATCAATTTGAACCTAAATGAACAGTGTGACTCACTTGTGGCACTTCAAGTATATGCTGTTAACACTGTAAAGACTTATTCCTGCATTTTATTTACATATCCAATATATTTAAGGTTTTAGAAAACTAGCTTTATATCACATAAATTTGCAGGATCTCAACAGGAAAAGTCATCAATTAAAAAAAAAAAAAAAAAAACACTCACTTTCCTATACATGAAAAAGTAAATACATTTGAAAGTGCTGCAAACCACGCAATACTCCAGTACGGGAGTTATGTTCCCATCATACCACAATACTCCAATATGGGGGTCATGTTCCCATCATACCACAATACTCCAATATGTGGGTTATGCTCCCATCATACCTCTTCAGCTTTCCTATTCTCACTCGGAGATCACATGCCCCTAGGAAACAAAGTAATGTCCCTTTCTCAAAAAAGTGCAACCTTGCAATGGTAACTATTGGCCGGATTCCAGTAAACATTTTTTTTTTCATTTTTAGGAAACTATATTTTCTAGATACCACTGGAAAGCAAATGTTCCTTCTTTTAAAACATGCCTGCAGAAAAATGGAGGATGCAATAGTTACAAATATTAGCTGGGATACAAGAGTGATGATCCCTCAGATACCAAATGTAATAACAAATGACTTGGAGAAATTAAAAATGGAGAGGGAGCACAAAATGGGTGGATGTTCTACTATGAGTCATTGGGGATACAGCACACAGGAGCACTACATGACAGGCTCACCATGATATGCTGATGTTGCAGTCCAGCAACATATACAGGCCAAGAAATAGACCTCTGGGAGAAAAACTAAATCTGCCAAAACAATACAGTTACAGAGTCTATATATGTTATTTTATAGGTGTTTTGAGCAATCATTGTTTCGCTATCTTGGGTATTTTGAGAAATCTCTACACAGTGTAGTTCAAATTATATACAAATATGTATAGCATATTTCATGCTAAGGATTTTGGAACTGGTTGACTAAAATCCATCTTCAAGGCAAATGCTCATCTTTTCTCTATGCTTGTTAATGTAGATTTTTTTTTTTTTACTTTATGGAATATGTCATTGATGTAAAGTGCAACTATGATAGGTTCTTACCATTAGAGGAGATCTTTGAGCACAGATCACTGTAACAGTAAATCAAAATGCCTGGGTTTTGTTCTCTACCTTGGTTTACATGGCTGCATACCTCGCAAATGTCCGAATTTTTGCAGAATGTCCAGATTTTTGTGGTTTTCTGGAATTTGGTAGTGAATCATTGAGGAGTGAATTCCCTAAATAATGACAGGCATTTGAGTTTCAGCCTTCATATTCTTCAGAAAATGCATGGCAACACAAGATCTTTTATTCTAGCAACTTTCCAAGTTTATAGGAGCGATATTTAAAAATTGTCCCTATTTTTAAGGCTTTGTCCCCCCATTACCTTTGCCTTTGTCCAGATTTTTATGAAGTTGAGAGCTGCACATGTCTGGATTTTTTTTCAAATAGTGGCCATTGTCTCTGAGGACCTAATGCAGGTCTCACACTAGCCAATGCGTTGGTACAGGTGGTGTTATATACTTTTCTATAGTCTACATTCTTCTTCTTCTCTTTTGTTAATTCTTTGTACTCATTAACATGCTGGAAAATGTGCTTGTGATAGGAAAATTCCACTGCTAACTAGAACTCATGCAGTCAACAGTCATACAGAAAAAGTATGTGAATTTGTATAAGGGGCTAACCAGCTGATTTCGCTAATAAAACAGGAACATTCATTATACATATATAAAAATGTAACATATTAAAAGTATGTAGTATATATGTTAGTGACATCACTCCTTGCCCTGGGTGATGCTATCCGGCACATATAATATATAAACACTCAAGAATGCAATAAAGTTATACAAACAAAAAAGCAGAGAATCATAAAAATGTGGGTAAAAATAGGACAATGTATGCCATCAACTAAATAGTTAAAATACTTTTTAGTATTATAAAGAAAACAATAATAATTATGCGCATAGCCACTCCAGTGGTATAGGGGGATAAAGCGGCGACTACCACCAGAGCAACCTGGGTTCTATTAGCAGCTCCATTGAATGATGGAGTGGCAGAAAGAGATGGATATTACCATAACTGTTGGGGGTAGTTAGGGATGCTGCAACTAGGGGGCATGGTTCAAAGTGTTCATAGGGTGACCAACGATGCTGAGCTGCTGCAAAGGTGAGGCAAGGTGATATGCTGCATGCCCCACTGCACACCCACCCCTTTGACATTACCGCAGGGTCCAAAGTAGCCCCTAGCCCTATCAGAGATAGTCCAGGGGATTAGAAGGTAGTTAGTAGACTAAGCAATGAACATGGGACACTGGGTAGGGAGACATAGTATAATGCAGGAGGGAGAAAAATGTTTAAAATAAATAAATAATAAATACATAAATAAATAAAGTAACTATGTGCCATTCTCCAACAGGAGGGAGATGTTACTTTAACAGTCCTTTGCAATACTATTTGATCAGCCTTCCAGACTGTGCCTTCAATCTCATTCTGGGTTGAAAGGAAAGCTATTGTAATATGGGTGGTGCAGTGGTTTGCATTGTCACCTCACAGTAAGAGGTTCTCCAGTTCAATTCTCAGCTGGGGTGCCTTCTGTGCGGAGTCTGCATGTCCTCTCTGAGTTCATGTGGGTTTCTTCCAGATGATCTTGTTTCCTTCCACATTGTAAAGACATGTGTCTGGAGCATTTCTCCCCGGGCCTCTGTTGAAAGTTGGCTCATTCCAAGTTGGACTTTCCAGGTAAACAAATGATAAATAAATATTTTTCCTAAATAATGCATTAAAAGAATGTAGGAGGAAACAACAGGTGCCAGCAGAAACCTACTCACAATTAATATTAAAACTCCAGAACTAATAGCTAGGAAGTTAAACAGTCTAAAATAAAACAAACAAATTAGCATACCTGTCGATACACCTGCATGTATCGGTTAGCTATTAGACATGCACTCATCACTTGTCTATACATTAAATATGGTTTTGCTCAAGGGGCAAGGGGGGGGTTATTTAAATATCGATCATGCAGTTTCCAATAGTTTACAGTTTTTACTTTCATCTTTTACCTAATCACTTTATTTTTCTCATTTAATATTGAGCTCACCTGAAGACTATTCAGATGGTACAGTATTTTACTGTAATAGATATGAGTCTTTGAGGTAAAAAGGTAGGTGGAAGATGCAAAGAACACCAGTGGTCTGTTTCACTTCTGTAATGTAATCTCTAAGATACAGATTAAAGTGTCAGGATCCATTTGCATAAAATGTCAGTCACCTGACACTTTTTTTTGTTAGGGACTCCCATGTATTCTAATATCATTGCAGTAGCAACCATTTACCTTGTCATCAGCTCTATCATGTAGATGTTAATTTTCTTTTTTTTTTTTTTTTTTAACTAATTAAAATGCCTGCAATATCTGTTCTGCTGTTGAATTAACAAAAGTTTTTTTTTTTCACACTATAAAGCTGTCTGTGATTTATTTACTTAGCCATATCCATGATTGCTTAAATTATACTCCAGAAAATGCACATTTGTTAATATATATTATCTGTATGGAAGAAAGATTCCTCCTACTTCATCTTATCAGAATCTGTAACACTTTCAGATAATTATGTCTTTTGCACCTTATTCAAGATTTAAATACTCTTAAAAAGAAATCTTACAAGTTCTGTGAAAAAATTATTGAGATTTTTGAATAAGGAATATAGTTAGAGGATTATCAAACTTAGTAAAAAATTACTTGTTGAGTTTACTGGCACAGTTATATATATACATATTATTCTTAGTAAGGAGCTATTTAACAAGTGGCAGACATTTTGACTCAAACAATAGTAAAGCAGTTTAACTATCACTTAAAAATTCCTGTTCCTTAACATCTACAGCAAAGCTTTTGTCATGAAAGCCAGAATCTACCACACTTACTCATAAGAAGCCAGTCATACGCTGCCTACCTTTCTGCAGATAGCTTTCACAAGGAAAACAAAGCCTTACTAACTGTGGTGCAAACAGAAAAAAGGAAACATGGAAACAAAGTTGAATTTGGGCTCTACTGTAACCTTGAAGTTACCTGTTGTGGCATTACAGAGTTCAAGAAATAAGGAACGTTTTCAGTAAAATGTCTGATCAGATCTTTAGTCTCATACTCAATGAGGTTGTCAGATGCACAATTCACAGTGTAGCATGTCCTCACCCTTTTGGTCTAATTTTGATATAAATGTTAGTGTGCACTGCAGAAATTAAGAGTTAGACAGTGGTCATGAGGAACATGAATCACTATGAGTTCATGTGTAAGTTATGATAGTGCAGGTATAGGGCAATAGTTGTGAACAAAGACTCTGGTTTCCTCTAGGTGGTGCACTGCTCTTTTCATTTAGACTTGGATTGTTTGTATTAGACTGACAGCACTGCCAATAAATCAATCCCAGATCTCATAGGCACAATGTCCCCTACTGTCTGCTATAAGCACCTGGAGCCATTGATCTGCATTTTTTCCAACAATCTCTGTAGATAACTTGGTTGAAATGGACATTCTGGGACAATATAGCAATTGTCTCATGTTTATTGACAACCATTCACTACTCAAACTGGTAAACATAGTGCGTTAGAGATGCAGTTATACTATGTTATTGCAGGCAGACCTGTCACACAAATCCACAACAAATAACAAATAGGTTGTCAGTACTGCACAGCACCATGCTAAACAAAACACACAAACCTCAGACCAAACACATGGACCGTCATATGCTGAGGCTCTTAAAAGTAACCTACCTAAACCACAAAGGCCTACCTACTAAAAGTAACCTAAGAAACAAGGACTGTCAACAACCTCACGAACACACGACACAGGCAGCACAGATTATGAAACAAATTTCTAACTGCCACACTGATTTGGTTCAAAAGTTATAGTCATAGGTGACTCCACAGTGAGACAAACTGATTCACCAGTCACCTGGCTGTATGAGAAGAGGATCATGGTCGGCTACATATCAGGCACCAGGATTCACTACATTATCTAAGTACACAAGTCCTTGCACCATAACTACACATATGACACAGTTACAATACATGTGGGCATAAATGACTTGAGACATACCTCAGCAGTCTACATGAAAAGAGACATGATGGAGCTTTTAGAATATGTCTGAGGTGGATATGAACCTAGTCTTGGGCAGTATTCTACTATCACCAAAAATAATGCCACAACACTAAAAAAAGATCATTTTCAACAACTGGTTTTGTTGCTGGCATCATTCAAATGTTTTACAGTATATACCAGGCTGGGAGGAGATGGTACACAGTACTAACTGTTTTGCCTGGGATGGCCTGCATCTCTCTCTCTCCCCAAGGTTTTTGTATGTTAACTAAATCCTTGCCTACTCCATAATGCCATTTTTAGGCAATACTTTGAAAGCTTCCAGGACAACAAAACAGACTCCAAATAACATTAAGGTATTGATGCTCAATGCCAGGAACTTTAACAAAAAAAAAGCCACTTCCTATACGCACTTCCTACCCTGGACAATGTCGATACTTGCATCATCATCACAGAAACCTAGCTCAAAACCAACAAAAACACTCCACTGGTACAGGATTTTTATGCCTATCACATGTTCAAGCCCACCTCATTACATGAAGGCACTAAAGATGGCAGTGTCTCCATAGTCTTAAAAAAAGAAAAAAGAAAAAAATAACTCCCAGACTCATTAGACAAGGTAATGACTTGGAGCTCCTCCACATCCAACTTGCTATTAAGAAAACTCCTTATCATACGATTGCTAACTATGTCCCAATTGGCCACCTCCTACCTAACTAGTATGGAGTCCCTGTGTATTAAACCAAACATCATTCCCTTAGGAGATGTTAGCTATCCCAACACAGACTGATATACTTACACATCCTCAAACAAATATGTCCAGAAATGGATGGACTTCAACAATATAGATAAAGCCAAATTATCTGGAAGCAACCACATTAGCAACAGTAACACTGGTACTCCACTATGGGATACACAGTTATTCAAAACAGAAGCATTTGGATTACATAAATTCAAATATAAAGTTTCAAAGTGCTGCATGTTGCTTGTTACAGTATTGCAGAAAGAAATAGGGAAACTCAATTCCTTTTTCTTTTTTTAGAAAGGAATCAAGTATTTTTTTTTTTGTGAATAATAAACTCAGATGTGATTAAAATATAGCAGAACACAGGGGAGTTGCAACAACCCACATGTGGTATGCAGAAGACTTACAAGACACAAAATAGGACACATTTTTTTTAGACAAACATCCTTTTAGAATAATTTCCTGATCACTGTTCTTTGCACCTTTAGTTATATGTTCACAACTCTGTATTATGACCCTCTCATTACTTACCTGAATTCTACAACAACATTAAATGTCACAGCACTCGGCAAGAATGTGCACAGAATTATGCTTCAGTACTGAAATTAAGTTGCACAAGTTTAATATACAGAAAAAACTGCTCTAAGGATGAATATAATGCACTGTCTGACATCTTTGGCTATGTACAATTCAATGACGGTATTTCTGAGCAGCTATTTCTGTGTGTGTGTGTGTGTGTGTGTGTGTGTGTGTGTGTGTGTGTGTGTGTGTGTGTGTGTGTGTGCGTGTGTGTGTGTGTGTGTGTGTGTGTCTGAAGGGCAGATGTTTTCACATAATATGACAGCTGCATATCAATGAAGTTAAAGAGAAGAACCACATATCTAAAGATTCCTCCTAACTTTTCTTTAGAAAATAAAAAAGGTTCAGTTCTTACCACATGTGTTTCTAGCAGGAAGCTATGCTGTCATGGACTATATAGATATAACCCTGTAATCCAGTGTGTCATGACAACTCATTAGGATGAATGCGGAAGAGTGTTCGACTAAAATGAGGGAGGCTGGTTGAAGCTAACACTTTTATGTTCAGCACTTGCAATTTACAGCTTAACAGCTTTCCTTGTGTGACTTGGGTAGCACGCTTAGTCAAATTCTACACCACTATTAATATCCAAAAATAGGAAGAATTCTTTCTCAATGAACATAAAGGTGATGAAAAAGTGACCATGTGTGGTAGGAAAAAAGGACAATTTTAACCAAATTTTCCAAAGGAAAAAAAGGTCTATTTTAACTCTGTAATATCATTTATATCTGGTTACAGCTTTGGGTTTTCTCTTCCTACGACTCATTCCTTTTTTCAATTAGCCAATTCTGTTTACACTGCAAAATAACTGTCTCCCTGCCAGTGTCTGATTCGTCTCCCAGTATAATTACATTACTCTAAAGTTCCTCTCCTCCCACACCATTTTGATTGGGCACTATCTGTATACATCTGCTGTAGATTTCCATAGTGGACTATTGATCTTCCCTTATTTCCTTTAGTACTGAATCTGTTACCACTATATATACAAAACTATTAACATGTGCACGTTTACTAAGATAACCATCCTGATCCTGAATTAGCTGTACGTGATTTCTCACTTGCATTAACTAAGTCTTTACAGTTTGACAGTTAAAGTGCAATATTCTAAGACAGAAATTTTATTATGAGTCCCTGGCTTTCAAAGACTGCTACAGTAGGAAATGAAACAGCTACAAGTTAATTTCCACACGGGTAATGCTGAACAAAGTATTGGAAAGACTGATAATGTTACAGCTTCCTTTGAATACCTACTCTGGATTTTTCTCCAAGTACAATATGTACTTATTCTACCAGAAGGAAGTCTGTCTTAATCAGAATATGACTACTGCACTTCTTATAGATACTGACAAAATGACCACTGACATAACCTTGGCAATGTGCTATGACTCCTTATCAGTTTCAAACCCACGATGCTTCTGATTACATAATGCACTTGTAGATAAATAGGTCTGGCACAAGTAACCTTAGACATATGTCTGGCATACTGACTTTTGACAACAACTGTTTCATTTATCTTAGCCACAGCAGCATCTACAAATAACCTACCTAGCTTATCTATCTCCCCTTTTTCCACACCAATTCACCTCCTCTTATTGTTATTATAGCCTCTTCCTTTTCTCCAGCCTTCTTTCACTGCTCTTACTCCACAATGCCTCTGCCCTTAGCTTATCTCTCTCCTTCTTTTCCACCCTAATTCACTGCCTCTTGTTATTTCACCTTCTACCTTTCATCCAACCTTTTCTGTTACTCTATCATTCCCCATTTCCCTTTTTCCTAGTACCTTAAACTCATTTTACATCTCTACCACTATAACTTACTCTCATTCCAAATCCCATCTCACCTTCTGTAACTTCACATAACTTTGATATCACCTTCTTTCCATCCTCAAGACAGCATGATATAGCCCAGCCTACTTTGACTTTTTTTTAACTTTTCTTAACACTCAACAGCTCCTAACTATACATTTCTGATCATAAGAAATCCAATAATGACTATTATACCATGACCCCCCCAAAACGTGCATGCTGATTGGCCAGCGTGCACATTGTAAATCGAGTTATACTAATGGAAAAAGGTCCGGTCGCCCGGACTTTTTTCCATTAGTATAACTCGATTTTAAACATTGTTCGCTATGTTAAATGGGTTTAACATGGCGAGACAGCTTTAAAATAAGCAACGGAGATCTCTGTTGCTTATTTTAAAAGCTGTCTCGCCATGTTAAACCCATTTAACATAGCGAGCAGTGTTTTAAAAGCAACGGAGAAAGCAAGATCTCCATTGCTTTTTAGTGTTCGCTATGTTAAATGAGTTTAACATAGCGAGACAGTTTTAAAATAAGCAACGGAGATGTCCGTTGCTTATTTTAAACTGTCTCACTATGTTAAACTCATTTAACATAGCGAAACACTAAAAAGCAACGGAGATCTTGCTTTCTCCGTTTTTGCTCAACTCTGATGTACTGCGCAGGCGCGCAGTACATCAGAACTGCCGCGGATGCCAGACATCTGCGGAAGGGCAGTAAACAGGCATTATACTATGCCATTATTTAAGAAAAGTAATAGTTTCTTTTCTTAAATAATGTCATGGTATAATAGCAATAACCCACGCCTGGGTGTGGGTAATGCTAAATTTACCCACGGTTGGCTTTGTTTGGTCCCGAGGGCGAACCGTGGGTAAATTTAGCATTACCCACACCCAGGCGTGGGTTATTGCTATATTAAAATTGGCCTTATTCTTTATGCAACAAATTTGCTATTACTATTTTGCCTACTCAGCATGAAACATAAGCTTTCAAAATTTGAAATTCTTGCCTAAATGTTACCTCCTTAAATAGTGTTGCTCTAACTTATGTGCATACCTATGACTATCATTGCATTTGACTTGTTTGTAAACAAGTATTTTTATAAATGCATGCATGTGGAGCATCTTTCCCCAGGCCTCTGCTAAAAAGGGATTTTTCATAGTCTAGTCATACTTTCCTGGTCAACAAGAATAATAAACAAATACATATAGAATACATCAACCTGACACTCATTTTAAAAATGTGAGTGAACAAATGTGTAGATATTTTTCATTTGCCTACTGTAAGCCTTGGATGCTAGAGAAAAGACAAGCTAAACAGCTGACCAAGAATCCAATGGTGTATTTCAAGCTTTTGCTAAACAAGAAAGTTCCTAACACCTATACAGAATACCTGCTTTAATGAATTCTTAACTAACCTGATGCCATCAATTTCTTTAAAATGTTACACAGAATCAGCTACAAGCTAATTTATGGTTTGTGGTTCTAAATATAACTTTAACAATCAAGAGTCTTCCCATTTACACAGTGAAATTTAACTTCCCAGCCTAGAACATATACATTGTTAGTAATCATCACTGGAAAACTTGAATATCACTCATAAAGATGCTACCTTTTTTCTCCATCATAGCATGAATTAGAGCTATACTCAATGTATTTCTTTTTGTAGCATTCCAAGAGCAGATCTTGGTAATATAAATGTGATACAGCCAATACATGCTAGCGAAATCACTTTGTCTTAAGACAGCCATAATTACCATGCAATTTAATCTCTAAGAATGGTGAATTAGGTGGGACCTAAAATAATGACTAGTGATTCCTGGTACATGGAGGAATTTTACCCACATATTAGGAGGTGGTATTTAGATGAGTAGTGCTTCTGCAGTATGCTAAAAATAAGACAATTTTACAAATTGTTGAAATCTTTTTTTTTGTGAAGAATGATTCATGGATAAAATACATTATAAGACAGTTCTCTCTGAAAGTGTACATCCAATTCAAAGAGAACATAAATATGATGGTGTTGCCTTAAGCACAACTATTTATTTTCTTCAAAATATGTAGACTTCTTAGTTTGTGCTAAGTAGTATAGGGTTGGTATGGGGCATTATATGCCTGACACAGATGTGTTAGCATCATGCATGATAGAGGTAGAAAGCAGTAGATCGTTATCATGACAGGTACTGTTGGTGGGTCTAGTTTGGCTTCATCTCTCAAACCAAGAGAGGAATTACTAGATATCACTCCTGGAGAGTCAGTTGTCACCACTCTTCCTCATTAAGTTATTTATAAAGCTGTAACTCTCAGTGATATTGCTACTATGTGCATCTGCTAATATGCACACCAGCTACTTGCAGGTATGTTTGTAATGACTGACTACTATATGGCTTTTTTCATATTACTGAAAGCACTAGAAATGTCACTGGATGGGTGTGTCCTTCTCAGAAATAACAACATGCCACAAGTCACTGTCAGCATACAACCAAGGATTCATTTTGTGATGTCCCCTCACAGGGCCAGTAAGCAAGGAGCCTGAATCCTCACCACTGTCACTGGAGGGGGATGTTAACGTGGAACACAAATAGATACACATAGTATTTCCAGATGCAGTTCTCTGCATCAAGCACAATTTCCCTTAAGAGCATACAGGGAACACACTCAGTACAGGGTCTGGATTTCTCTCTCTGTCTCCCTCCAGGTCCTCAATAAGACTTCCCACTGGCACAGCTATAGAGCTGAGTCCTCAGCTGAGTGGCTAAGCCAAGTCCTCCATCACCCTCTCTGTGACTCTGTGAAACAAGTGCTTCACATCCCTGCTCCAAGCAGCTGACACACACACTCTGAGATATCTATGCATCCTTCAGCCCAGACTATAAGGTAGTTACTGCCACCAGACATTCCAAAGCCAGCTACTCTATGGATCTTACAAGGGTACCCAATGATACTGAGTGAAATTAATATTAGTACAAATGGTACATTTTTGACCAATGCAGTAAGGCTTTCAGGAGTGGCCATAAATTCAACAAATAGATATGAGTACCCTCAAAGGTTCAAATATTCTGTAAAGGACCAGCCACAATGAAAAGTTTACATATATTTAATGATAAATGATAAAAGAATATCAAGATAAGGAATACCTATTAACAATAAACACCAGAGTTTCAGTCACAGGAAATATTAAAGTAACACAGATGAATAGATTCACACAGATACAGAAAAGCAATACTTAACTAATCTCATGATATTTTCCTGATTGAACTACAGAATTAATATTCCCTGACGCACCTACTAGAGTAAGGCAAGATGAAGTAGGTGAGGGTGTCCTTCTTTGTCAGGTTCCAAAAACAGAGTGCTCTCAGACTTCAATTTAATCTAGTATTAAAATATCATTACCGAACTGGCTTACAGAATTATGTCATACACATCTGGTCATATGACTTCTGGCTCCCATGCTACCCCCATTCCTAGTAAGTGACCCAGACTCTCAGCTTATGAGTCAATAATACATACACATATCAGTTTGATATACAAACAATGTATAATTCTTTACAAAATTCTGAATAGGTGTGCTGGGATATGTTCCACATCCACTGCCCTTCTACTGGCATAGCTGGCAATATCTCACATCGTCACACATCTAACTAGCAAGCAAGTTGCAGAATATGAACTTTCACTAACATTTCCATGGTCATCAAATGATCTACTGACATCCTTGTCATTAAGACTATTTTAAAGACAGCAACATCAAGCAAGGATGAAACTCCCGACTAGCTGCCTCCAGAAATAGCACTTCCGGTGGCTCCTGCTACCATGGGAGTGATGTCCAATACTGAAGGAACAAATTACATTTTCTGCTATAAACACTGCATACTGAACAATGCACTGTATATAGTGGGCATTTGCTGATATACATCTGTTCTTTTCTTGTCTATCCAGTTGTATAAAGGCTTCACTGACATAATGATTGTCTTGATGTCTGGTGTGGAACAAAAAGGAAGACACTGCCTTCAGCAACATCAATGCACTAGCACTTATAGTGTGGTAAAGGGCAATAAGGAGGTATCATCTGCAGTAGTAACACATGTAAATGATATCAGTAATAGCGGGAGATGTTTTCAGTAATGACGATGGCAGTACCACTGAAATACATTCCAGTGAAACACAGTCTGACATTGTTAGCCCAATTCAGGCAATCTTATACAATCTCCACCTGCTAGCAGGACTATCAAACAGGCAATAATAATGTAGAGAACAGGAAAGATACAATGCTGTGGTCACCACTCACATCTCTCATGTCTGTTACTGTGCCCAACCTGGTATACAGTGCTGTAAGAGATCTAGACAGATTTAGTACAGTCACTGTTCAGTCATACATCTATGATGGGGCAACTCATTCTCAGCACAGCCTGACAACCAATTTGGCTGGGAGTTTTAGAACTGCACTCTACCTCCAAGAAGAAATACCCCATGCTAACATATATTTCTAGAAAGTATATATTTTTAGTACTGAGGAATGCAAATAATAATAAATAAAACCGGGATTTTTATAAAGACAAATTCAAGCAGAATATGTCTGTTGAATTAGCAAGGTGATTTGGCTTATTCCCTAAACATGCATTTCTTAACCCAAATGAGACAGAAGTCATACACCTACCTTTATGAAAAGCCAAGTGAAATGCAACTTGCCAAATTGCCACTGTGAAATGCATGCATTCGGCATTTATGTATGACAGACTGAAATATTTTTTCAACTTTTTTATAAACTCTGAAGAGAACTACAGTTGGATCATTAGGTACATTACACACTTAGGAATGTCATTCTTTCCTTAAAGAATTGCAAGCAACTCACTGATGAGCTGACTGGATCATGTGACTTTGATCAATATAGAAATTATTGGTGGTAGAATTTTACAGTATCAGTAAATGTCACTTTAAAGAAAAATGCATGTTATTTTTTTTTCTTTTGATGTAATTCCTATTTAATACAGATCTGGTTTGGACATGTACTGCATTTCTCACCCTGGACCTCTGTCATCTTACACATTCTAATAGCCATAACGACCAACTGTGGTTATATACCAAAGTTAGGTTGTATCTCTGAAACTGTTTGCCATTTTACTAGTGAAACTTTCTGAACAATGTGTGTCCATTCATTTACAAACTGCAGTTCATGACATACAAATAGGTATACTTCAGATGTCTGACTGAGATTAAATGAAATTAACACTGCTAATATTAATGTATTTCAGTTTGATTCACATATAACCAAGAAAAAGTGCGAAAGCGCTCCACCAATACCGAATAAACCAACAAAGAGAGCAAAGTTCTAGGAGAGAGAATAAGATAGCCAAAAACGTTATTGTAAATTCGCCACAAATGACAATAGCATGAACGCCTTTACCACACTCGCGTTTTCGTCCTATTAACCTGACTTTATCAGATATATAAATTTGCAATCATCAAACACCTTTATACAAATCATTAAAACCTTTGATCAATAGAATCAAACTTTTCATTTTGAATAAACAAATCATACTTCATTGGGCTCATTAATACTAATAATCAATATTACCTCACTTCCTCTTAAAACTTTATCATATTTAGTAAAACAAATTTTTAAATGTTTAAATTACTATTCATGTCATAATGTCAATCAAAAATCTCTTAAAAACACCATATTAAAAATGAATAATTAAATAAAAACCACATAAGTTAAATAGCTTATAAAACTTAAAGCATTCTTCTGTTTAAAGAAAGTGTAATCCCCGATCCAGCAGTGCCACCTTCTGTTATTTTTGGATAATACATCATCTTTATTACAATTCTTCTAGCTTAGCTGCTCTTAATTTTAGGAGTGGAAGAATGGATACATACTCATTTAAACCAGGGGTTTTGTTTGCTTCCAAGGTTATTTGCCACCATAGTTCCTTATAACCTACTGTGTCCTCCCAAGGGCCTCCTCTGATATCACTTTTAATTTGTTCTAAAACAAAAAAATGAAATTTATAACCCTCACATATCTTAGAATGTTGATATAGGGCATTTGTCTCTTTCCCTTTTGTTATACCATAAATGTGCTCATATATTCTTCTCTTGAGGGTTCTCTCCGTTTTGCCCACATAAAAGGAGTTACACATTTCACACGTGGCAAGATACACTAAACCCCTGGATTCACAATTAAAAAAACCTTTGCTACTTAGCCACCTCCCTCTACTTTCTAAAAAAATGTTTTCTTCATTTATAATGTATTCACACTGATTACACTTCCCACAAGTATAGGTACCCATTTTTCTTCTCTTACCCATTCCACCCTTTTTGTGATGGTCCTTCCTACTTTCTAAAATGCCTTTTATACTAGCGGAATTCCTAAAAACTATCTTGGGTGTACTCTCAGGGAGGCCTTCTAAGTCTGTAAGGGAAATAAACTTTCCCCATTCTTTCTGGAATATTATCCTAGTGTTATTATTTTAATGCATTATATTCCAGAATAACAGAAGGTGGCACTGCTGGATCGGGGATTACACTTTCTTCAAACAGAAGAATGCTTTAAGTTTTATAAGCTATTTAACTTATGTGGTTTTTATTTAATTATTCATTTTTTAATATGGTGCTTTTAAGAGATTTTTGATTGACATTATGACATGAATAGTAATTTAAACATTTAAAAATTTGCTTTACTAAATATGATAAAGTTTTAAGAGGAAGTGAGGTAATATTGATTATTATTATTAATGAGCCCAATGAAGTATGATTTGTTTATTCAAAATGAAAAGTTTGATTCTATTGGTCAAAGGTTTTAATGATTTGTATAAAGGTGTTTGATGATTGCAAATTTATATATCTGATGAAGTCCGGTTAATAGGACGAAAACGCGAGTGTGGTAAAGGCGTTCATGCTATTGTCGTTTGTGGCGAATTTACAATAAGGTTTTTGGCTATCTTATTCTCTCTCCTAGCACTTTGCTCTCTTTGTTGATTCACATATAGCCACTGCCTCTGACAACCTAGAATCGTGATAATTTGAGTATAGCTTTAACATACAGACAGCACACCTTCCTGAATAATTACATTTTGACTTGGCATACTTATCATATTTTATTCTAGTCAATTGGAAATGGCTCTGTCTACATTAATATTTTTCATCTTACTTCATATACTGTACACAATATCTTTCCACACCTATGATTGTTAACCTGTGATCACATAACATAAGATCAGTTGGTTTCAAGGACTAAGCACTGCCCGAATAGCTGACTTTTGACTAGGTATTCCTTAGATGCTTGACTGTGATGAAAAGAAATTCCATTCCAGGTAAAGTTTCCAATTTGTTTTGCATGCACAAACAACTTCACTCCCCGCACATCAGAGGTATAGCTACAGTGGGGTAAAGGAAGCATTTACCCTGAGTGCAAGTTATTCAGGAGTGAGATCAGGAAATGCAAAATTGGTTGTTAGTGCAGCACTGACATTCAGAAACGAATGTTGATACTTCATTTGCAGTCAGGGCTGAAGAGCTTTAATGCGTCATGTACGGTATAATCTGTACTATGCTAGTGTTCTGTAGTTTTCAAAGAAGAATGAGCCTTTCCTTTTTGGTCATTAAGTACAACTTTTTTTCAAGTTGAGGGAGGTACCAGACCAGGGAACAGCACAAAGTGCCTCAATAGTAAGCTATGGCTTTGCCAAATAGTAGTATCTTTTCACTAGGATCAAACCACAGTAAGTCATTTGCTTTCAAATACAACCAACTCCACCATCCTCCAACACAATTTTTGATTAGCATGCTACACACATTCATACATAATAATGCATTCTTCTTGTTTCAGGTACAGATTGAAAAGACAAAAAAAAAAAATAAGACTCATTTTTTGCAAATACCTTTCCTGTTTCAATGGCACAACAGCACCATCAATGACTATCCAGAGCATACACATTTTGGTGTTCTGCTCCTAGACTTTGACCATAGCATATACTTTGAAAAAGTTTCTAACTGGTATTAGTAGTGTATTTACTTTCTGTCTCTCTCTTTACATATACATATACATATATGTATATATATATATATATATATATATATATATATATATATATATATATATATGTGGATTCACTTCATAATTTCGAAATACTGAAATATCGAATTTCAGTATCTCGAGACCATGAAGTAAAAAATCCAAATAACCAAAACCACAAAACCACGAAAACCAAACTCCAGAAACCACAAAACCGTGAAAAGACACAGCACACACTACAAAACACATACAGACACAAACACACACACCTCCCGACTGTACAAAAAGCAATACAACACACACGCACATAACTAAACAAACACACACACCTACCCTTACTATATACAAGGGAGGGAACAACCCTGCAACCCACACCCCCTACTAATATATACTAACTCCGAGGTCGCACTACACTCCATAACACAAACAACCCAGCACCACACATTCCACCCCCCACACAAACACACATCACAGACATAAAATCACCACCACTCCCAACACTAACACATTCACACTCAGACCGACCTACCCTAACCCACACATAAAACGTTCCAATACACTCACAAACACACAACCCCTCCACAAAACCATAAAATAAACAACACTTACCTAATGAGCTATCTGTACCGCGGGTTCGACATTGTTGGATTCGACATTTCCGGGTTCACGATTTCCGTCCATTCAACTTTATGGGCTCGAAATACGGAAATTTGATATTTCAGGATTTCGAGCTTATAAAGTGTTTCCATATATATATTTATCTTTTCTGCTCTTTGATTTTCTATAATTAAGACATTCAGCTAAATGCCATTTTCAAAGAAATCAACTTTTTTGGAACAAATATTTACTTTTTTGCCTTAGACCTCTGTCATGCACAACACATTCACATACCACAAGTTACACTAAAACAATTCAGTAAGATATCATCTATAGACCAATGCATGGTCAAATAAAGTCTGCCATATTTACATGTTACTGGTGGTGCATTCTTTGCTGTAGTCACATTGTGTTGCAGAATGCATGCTTGGAGCCTCAATGGAACCTTCCTTCCTGTACACTGTTGCAGGTCCCATTTGAGACTCAGGTATCTGACCTCTATTTTTAGACTGTCAAATCATCTTTTTAAATCTGTGCATACTCAGCTATAAGCCTTGTTATACTTCCTTTCAGCATATCATTTTGGATGGAGGCAAACTTTAACAGGAATGTAGCATGAGCAATGGGACATACAAAGCATGTAGTTCATTTCTAAGCACTGTTTTGAAACTTTCTTGTCCTCACATTACTGCTGCATTACAGTTGCTTGTTTGCATTTTGATGCTTCTTAAATACTTATAAATTATATCTGTTTTAAAAATCACTGGAAAATTTCTGGAATATGCTAGTTAGCTGCTAGATGTGGAGACTATGGACACTTCCAATGTGTTTGAAGAATCCATTTGTGGTGCTACAATTAAGGTTATACATAGCTGATTACTCATTGAGTTCCATTTGAGCAATGTCAGCTGTATGGGTATAGTCTATTGTGCTCTACATGACAGACAGGCAGGCCAATGCATTGTGGATCATAATTCATGGAGTATATCAGGAAGCATGATGCTGTCTATTGTATACACTGCCATGCATGTGAGTACTGTGTCACTATCCGTGAATCAGAGGATTATATGTCTTACATATCATCTGTACATTACTGGAATGTTATATGCTTACCATGCATATATGGAGGGTATCAGTATCCTAGATGACTACACTGTGACACTTCTAATATACCTTCTGTAGGCTACTGGAATGTGCCTGAGAATAGCATGCAACACTGGTGTTCCACAGAACAATCTAAAAACATTTTTCAGTTACTGAGAAGGCTAGTAACATATGTTATAAATGGAACCCACAAAAACAGCAATCACCCTGCACTACTCAATGGGTCCTTACTATTTAGCCTAACAGGGTTTAGTCTTTTCACAAATGACAGGGCCATCATGGACTTGTTGGGTCCGTGTCACTTGCCATCTTTGGTCTGCCTCTGAGTGATCCTCTTTGTCACTACAGTTTGGTGTACTATGTCTTTTGTTCTGTTAGACCTGCAAAGGAAGACATTACTCAGTAGACACACACACACACACACACACACACACACACACACACACACACACACACACACACACACACACACACTCACTCATCCACACAAGTGCACACACGCAGACAAACCCACTTATGCATCTGCATACATTCACACCCACACCCACACACATGCTCATGCATGCATGCAATTACACATGCGCGCACACACACACACACACACACACACACACACACACACACACACACACACACACACCTCAACCCCACAGGGATGTTGGTATAATGGTTAAGGTGTTTACCCTACAGACACAAGGTGCACTTTTTGATTCTTACAGGGAGTAGTTGGTTACGCTTAAAATGGCATACAAGGGCAGTTAGCCTAGTACTAATCTATGAGCCTATGACCCTATGAACACAAACATGCACATATGCATGCCTGCACAACAGAAATAGAGTCACACTCATTCACACAAGGGCACAGATGCGTACACACACACACACAAACATGCACACACATGCACAAACTCACACGTGTACATTCACACAAGTGGATACACACAGACACACACATGTATGCAGCACCCATGCAATCCCCCTAAACAGACACACATTTGCATATGCATGCATTCACACAAATGCACACACATGGGACACACATATGCATCTACACACATACCTACTCACATATATGCACACACTCACACATGCATATATTCACACAAGTGCACATACACACACAGACACACACATGCACATCTACACACATACATACTCACACCCCACAAAATAAACACACACACATGCTTACCCACACATATACACACACAGAGTCACACGCATCCACACAAGTGCACACACACACACACACACACACACACAAACACACACACACACACATTGTTAGATATGCATGCATTCACACAAGTGCACACACATGGACACACACAAACATAGACACATCTGCCTCTACACAACACAAACACACACTTGCATGCTCACATACACATACACACACACACACACACAAAAGTACACACTCACTCACACATGCATTCATTCAGAAAATTGCACAAAAACACACATTCACACAAGCATCGATGCACCTACTCACACAGACATAGACAAGCACACACATATACACACACACACACACATGCATATATCTATACACATATGCATCCATACATGCACACACACACAAACACACACACACACACACACATGTATGCATCCATACATCTGCATACATACACATTCACACACCCACCATACAAACATAAACACACACTCCTTAGACACCCCTGCTTGCACAAATGTGCTCACAGATGTGCACACACACACACACACACACACACACACACACACACACACACACACACACACACACACACACACACTTGAGATACTATCATTTCAACATTTTATTGATGATCCTAGTCCATGTTTTTAAAGTTATATAATTCACATATAAATATGGGGCACTTTCCATTATACTGTTCCTGAACGTGCACACCTTGTGACACCTACATTTTTAATGCACAATTCCAAATGTGTATTCCTCCATTTGCTAACCTACATAGAATATATTGCCATTTTATTGCATTTTTCTGATCTGTGCATTGTTTCTTTTGCTCTAAGATTTCACATTATCTGCAATGTTACATCTTTTTACACTGAACTTTGCATTACTATATTCTTGAAGCACAGCCATAAAAATCTTTGCCTTTTTTAGCTTAATGAATGAAAATTCTGCTTGCCATTCTATAGCTTTCTTCCATGGTATTTTTCTCCAACAAACTATAATTTGAACAATACAGGCACATTTTCTAAATGGCTAATCCATATTTCTCAACTTCTTACTGCAAGAAATCTGGACAAAGCCTAAGATAATGTGGGGGGGGGGGGGCAAAGGCTCGTAAATAGGGGCACATTTTTAATATTGCTCTTATAAATTTAGAACATTGCTGGAATAACAAGATTTTGTGTTAGCATCCATTTTCAGAAGGATGTGAATTCTGAAACTCAAATGTATGTCATTATTTAGTGACTTCAATCCTCAATGATTTGCCAGAAAACTAAAAGTTTTATCAGGAACAGACCAGACATATGACATTATAATCTGGACATTCTGTAACAGGTATTGCATAATCATTAGATGGATTTTTTTCATATGTTCATAAGTGATTACTAGGCTAATGGCCCAAGAATCTTTACAAGCCTAGCTAATAATACCCAGGATGTGACAATAATATATCTTAATTCCACAGATATGGTATAGGGTAGTATCAGGGTAGTGCATCTTTACGTGTTGAAACCTAGACATGCTTTTCAGATTGCCTCCTATCCATAAGGGGCATGGACCATGCCCCGGGAATGAATTCATGGTTCTACTTCCGTCTATCCAAATTCATTTGAAGAAAGTGAGGGATGAGCTTTGTTTTACAA